>NC_072002.2:24021218-24226218 GCF_028885655.2 Pongo abelii
TCCCAGCACTTTGTTTTTTGTTTGTTTGTTTGTTGTTTTTGAGACAGAGTCTCGTTCTGTCACCCAGGCTGGAGTGCAGTGGCGCGATCTCAGCTCACTGCAACCTCTGCCCCCCAGGTTCAAGCGATTCTCCTGCCTCAGCCTCCTGAGTAGCTGGGATTACAGGCGCCTGCCATCATGCCTGCCTAATTTTTGTATTTTTAGTAGAGATAGCATTTTTCCATGTTGACCAGGCTGGTCTTGAACTCCTGACCTCAGGTGATCTGCCCATCTCAGCCTCCCAAAGTGCTGGGATTACAGGTGTGAGCTACCCTGCCCAGCCTAATCCCAGCACTTTGGGAGCTGGAGGCAGCTGGATCACTTGAGTACAGGAGTTCAAGACCAGCCTGGCTAACATGGCAAAACCCCACCTCTACAAATAGTACAGTAAATTAACTGGGCATGATAGCATGCACCTGTAGTCCCAGCTACTCAGGAGCCTGAGGCAGGAGGATCACCTGAGGCAGGGAGGTTGAGGATGCAGTGAGCACACTGTACACCAGCCTGGGTAACAGAGTGAGACCCTGTCTCAAAAAAAAAAAAAAACAGGCATTTAACAACATTTGTACTCATCATTAGGAAAAAATAGCTTTCTTAAATTCCTGCTTATTGAAAAATAGATTGAAATAATTTATAAATATTGCAGTGTCACCAAATATCCTTCATTGATAAACTACAGATTTAAGGATGGCGACAGAAGAGCCGATGTAGTGAAAGGCTTTGTACTTAATGTAAATGCCATTGTGAGAGAAGTTCAGCTGAGACCTGTTTTAAATAGTCACTTGCTTAGATATTGAGCATGATTCTGTGTGAGGCTTCAGTCTGTGTGTCTGGCCACGTGGCTGTGTCACCAAGCTGCAGGACAGCAGGACTCTGCTGCCATCCAGGCCTCTGGTTCCTCCGGAGGTCCCTTGGCTGAGAAGAGCTCCCTGTGTTGAAGGTCTGGATGTCGCCTGGGTTCTGCAGGTCTCATCAGACTCCACTAAGAAGGAAAACAACCTTCTTCAAGGAGAAATGGCCTTGCCATGGGTTAAGAGTAAAAAATTCCCATCTCACCAGCTCCAGGTGATTGGGGATAGAGCGTTCTTAGACAGTAATAACTGATCCCTCCCAGGAATGGAGGGCCCAGTTATGAGGTTCATCAAAGCTGGGGTCAGCTAACGGACACCAAGTATTCACCCAGAAGGAGAATGCTATGGCACTGGAGGAAAGTAACCATCCCGCCTTAACCCATTCATTAACTCTATATACACGGACCATAGATTTACAGAATGGCATAGTAAGCAGGAAGCCAGTGAAAGGTGATCCCAGGCCACCAACACCACCAACAATGTGTGGTTTAATATGACAGTTGCGCATGCTTGTAAGATTTTTTCGTTTTTAAGACTGAAAAGTGCAATGAAAGAAGATAAAACTTCTCCATTGGGCCGGGCACGGTGGCTCACACCTATAATCCCAGCACTTTGGGAGGCTGAGGTGGGTGGATCACGAGGTCAGGAGATCGGGACCATCCTGGCTAACACGGTGAAACCCTGTCTCTACTAAAAATACAAAACAAAATTAGCTGGGCGTGGTGGTGGGCGCCTGTAGTCCCAGCTACTGGGAAGGCAGGAGAATGGCGTGAATGCGGGAGGCGGAGCTTGCAGTGAGCCAAGATCGCGCCACTGCACCCCAGCCTGGGTGACAGAGCGAGACTCTGTCTCACAAAAAATAAATAAATAAATAAATAAATTAATTAATTAAAAAAACCCACAACCTTTCCATTGTCCCATCCCCTACAGATAAGCACTGCAAACATTCGGTGATATCCTGCCAGTGTCATAGAAACAGGTATAACCATTTTAATTAAATTAGGAACTCAGTATAGCTACTGATTTCAAACCTGCTTTTTAAACTTATTAGAAACATTTTTCATTTCAGTTAATAATGCTTCTACAACCTGATTTTTAATGGCTATGTAGTATTCATAAGTATCCCATTACTCATTTCCAAATTTCCTAATGTAGTCATTTAATTTTTTTGCTATTATAAATAATACTGCATATACATGTAGCTTTTTACAGCTCTCTGGTTTTCTTTTCATCTGAGGATAAGTCCCTATCAGAACTTATTTTTGAGACAGGGTCTCACTCTGCCACCCAGGCTGGAGTGCAGTGGCGTGATCTTGGCTCACTGCAGCCTCTGCCACGCGGGCTCAAGCCTCCCAGACTCAAGCGATTCTCCCACTAGGCCTGGCTAATTTTGTAATTTTTTTAGTAAAGACGGGGTTTCGCCATGTTGGCCAGGCTGGTCTCGAACTCCTGACCTCAGGTGATCCGCCCCCCTTGGCCTTCCAAAGTGCTGGAATTACAGGCATGAGCCACCGCGCCAGGCCAGAACTTCTTAAAAAGACGGCATCTTTCAGGCTTTTGATTTATGTTGCTATATTGTTTCTTTGGACTGACTTAATTTTAAATGTTTTTTATGGTCAGAAAAAAAAGTTTTGTTTGTAGGATACCAACTTTCGTCTCTTTAATTTCTTGATTATTAGTATTTTTTCCATAACTCTTTTTGCACAGTGTTATCAAAGAAACAAGCTTCTGAGTGAATTTAGAAAACGATCTGTCCACCAGGCGCGATGGCTCACGCCTGTAATCCCAGCACTTTGGGAGGCTGAGAGGCAGGTGGATTGTTTGAACCCAGGACTTCAAGACAAGCCTGGGCAACATGTCAAAGCCCCACCTCTACAAAAATACACAAATTAGCTGGGCATGGTGTACCTGTAGTCCCAGCTACTTGGGCGGTGGGGGGGCTGGTTTGCTGAGGTGGGAAGATTGCTGGAGCCAGGAAGTGGAGGCTGCAGTGAGCCAAGATCGTGCCACTGCACTCCCCTTTGGGTGACAGAGAGAGGTGAGACCTTGTCTCACAGAAGAAAAAAAAGAAAGAAAGAAATGAATCTGATATGCATTCTTTTTTTTTCAAAACAAGCCCACATGGAAAAAGGCAAAACTAAAAGATCACTACTAAAAAAGGCAAACATTGATTCAGTGTTTTGGGATCAGCCAGTGAGCTAGTGTAGTTACATACAGTTGGAGAGAGAGAGGGTTAGTGAATTAACCAGACCGTGCTGTTATGAACATTATAACTTAAATGAATAAATTAGGTTTCCTTCAACAACATATTCCAGCAGACACTTTCTGATAGCAAAGATACAATGATCAAATACAGTCTTCTAAAGTTAACATGTAAAGCCAGGCACAGTGGCTAACACCTATAGTCCCAGTTACTCTGGAGGCTGAGGCAGGAGGATCACTTGAGCCCAGGAGTTTCAATCTAGACTTGGCAACAAAGTGAGACACCATCTCTAAAATTAAATTAAGTAATAGCATCTTAGATTCTCTTTAGCAGCACTTTATGCGCTATTAAATTCTTTTTAATTTTAAAAAGTTAATTTGTAAAACATGTTCATTATATTCATATTCTTGGGTTAGTGTTATATTCTCCAAGACATAACTGTGAAACCTTTGTAGTTAATGGGAGTATGTCACCAGAGTGCCTCTTTTCCTATCGAACAAACTAGACAGAAGTTCAATTCTGCAGTGACAAGACACAGAGTAGGATAGAGTTCACCTGAACCTGACCTTCACCCCACCCAGCTCATTCTCTGAATTCTTTGTGCCTTCACAGTAATCAGTATTTAACTGTTCTCCAGTCTTCTCTTATCTTTATTAAAAAAAAAGCAAATGCTGAGCCAGTTCCTCAAATATGTATGAATTATGTTTATATTTGCAACATAAATGTAGTGGCTTGCTGACATTTGTCATGTTCAGAATTATATACTTTGAATATAATTTTGACAGATGTTAAATGCTTTCATGGATTTAAGGATATTTTATCTTGTTCAGCAATATTTATATCATAAAGTAGGATGTTTACAATAAAATATGGATGCTGAATCACAAGCTAAAAGCAGTTAAGTAGTTTAACATACGTTAAATGGGGCCGGGCACGGTGGGTGGCTCATGCCTGTAATCCCAGCACTTTGGGAGGCCAAGGCAGGCAGATCAGGAATTTGAGACCAGCCTGGCCAACATGGTGAAACCCCATCTCTACTAAAAATATGAAAAATTAGCTGTGCATGGTGATGCACGCCTGTAATCCCAACAACTTGGGAAGCTGAGGCAGGAGAATTGCCTGAACCTGGGAGGCGGAAGTTGCAGTGAGTCAAGATCACACCACTGCACTCCAGCCTGGGCAACAGAGCGAGAGTCCGTCTCAAAAAAAAAAAAAAAAAAAAAAAAAAAAGTTAAATGAACACACCTTTTAACATCTTTGGAAATTAAGCCTCAAACTAATGAACCCCAGGATCCCAAGCCCGTATCCCCATGTGTCCCCAGCCACAGGGACAGTCTGTCCCTCTGAGGCTGCTTTTGAAAGAAAGTATCATGTCTCCAGCCCAGAAGCACCGTGAGTACTTCACCACTCTGTTGTCTTAGGGAAAGTATAAAGCCATTTTTGAATGCCTTCCATGATATCTGTTCATTGCTCTGTCTTAAACATAAATGTTCTCTTATTTCTACAATGAGAAATTATTCAAATATTTTACTAGCTTTCTACAATAACACAAGGGTATAATAGGGTCACTGTCCAGCCCTCAGCAAGTTCTAGCCTTCAGTTTGCTATCAGCTGACACACCCATAGTTACTATAGCTTGACCATGTGTAATCCAAAAATCCAACATTCAAAAGGCTCCAAAATCCTAAATGTTCTGAGCGCTTATATGACACTCAAAGGAAATACTCATTGGAGTATTTCAAATTTCAGATTCTTGGATTAGGGATGCTCAACTTACATATAAAAAAAATCCAATATCTGAAATACTTTTGGCCCCAGGCATTTCAGATAAGGGATATTCAACCTGTACTACTTTTGCATATAGTTTTTTTTTTTAAGTGCTGCTTTTAAATTTTCAGCAGTGGACTGACAATGGCACAGTTTACAAAATGCCCCACTTTTCCTTGTCCTCAGGCAAGTGTGCACCTGTATGTCTGATGCCCCCTGAGGCCTTCTCTCTTCCTCTCTCTCTCCCCTCACTCTTCACTGTCTTTCCCTCCCCCTGTATGTGTCCCTTTTTCCCTCTCTGTTCCTTTTCCCTATCTTTTGTCATATATCTCTACCTTTTACTGGCCATGAAACTAAAATGTCACTGTCATTATTATTATTTGCTTTATTTATTAAATTGAATCATACGGCACATGCTGTTTTTTCCCTTTAGGTCAACAACCTTCAACAATGAACAAGGATGTATATTCACGTCTTCATACATTTCTTTCACACGTAGTATATATGATAGATAGATGATAGGCAGCCAGATTGGTGGATGGGTGAGTGGATGGATGGATAATACAAGTGATGATAGATGGAACATAGATAGATAGATAGATAGATAGATAGATAGATAGATAGATAGATAGATAGATTAAATAAGATAAGATGACAAGCAGCAGGTGTCCAATCCACCCCTGCAGTGAGGGCAGATATTTAAGGGTCTTGTGGGGGTAACATTGCAAACTGCAAATTGAGAGAATTGCTGAACATGTGCATTGCTTATTATCCTCTCACTGGTCGTAAATAAGAATTCTACAGGCATAAAGGATGGGCTTGTGATGGATACTCTGGGGTGGCCTGTAAGTGCCAGGAAGCAGTTTGTTGTTGTGTGGGAGCAGCATTTGCTGGGAAAAGGAGGCATATGTCCTGCCAGAAGCCCACGGAATGAAAGAGGCCACTGCCTTTGGTAGGATGTCCCTGAGGCCATGGGCCCAGGTTGAATTTGTTCTTTGCCAGTTTATATGGTGGTGGGTTATACTCAGGTACAACAGAAATCAGGAAGGGGCCAGGCGGCCTCTGGGAGACTCGTGGGGCTGTCATGTGGAAGATGCTTTCTCTTCCGCAGGCTTCTCTGTCATAGGAAGGAAAGCCACTTACATTTCCTAGTCCATTCATTATCAATTACATGAATTATGTATGACTTTCTGAGGATAATTGTGTTCTTGGATGCCAGAAAAGTTGCTTTCTAAATTACTTATGAAGTAGAACCAGGACAAAAATGGTCTAAACACCAAAATACAACTCCCACTTGCAGACACAAACCCAATTCGCATCACCTCAAAGCTGCTAACAAATAATTGATATGAATTTTCAACTTAATTCACATAGGCTTTTGGCATGGAGGTGAAACTGTACAACAAAGTAGGTACAGAGTGAGAAAAGACACTTCCAGGAAAAGTTTATTCATCCACTGCTCATGAAACAAATATTTACTGAACTCTTAGCATGTGTCAAGGGCCATGCTAAGTGCTTGATATACATCAGGAACAAAACAAAAAGATCTCTGCCCTGGGGGGCCTTATAGTATAGGGGGTGATACAGAGAATGAATGAAACATAATAAATCAATAAACCACAGTGTGGGCTGGGCACAGTGGCTCACGCCTGTAATAACAACACTTTGGGAGGCCAAGGCAGGTGGATCACCTGAAGTCAGGAGTTCAAGACCATCCTCGCCAACATGGTGAAACCCCATGTTTCTACTAAAAATACAAAAATTAATCAGGCGTGGTGGTACACGTCTGCAGTCCCAGCAACTAGGGAGGCTGAGACAGGAGAATTGCTTGAACCCGGGAGGCGGACCTTGCAGGTCATTGTAGGAACTCTTAGTGAATAAGGTCCCGTTGGAGGATTTTGAGTAGAGGAGGGGCCCTAGCTGACCTACACTGTGAACACATCACCCTGGCCACTGTTTCAGAAGATGCCATAGAGAGGCAAGGAGGCCAGGCTACTGCTGTAATCTGGGTGAGAGGCGCGGATGGTTGGAACCATGGAAATAGATTCAACTTGGATCCAGTTTGAAAGTAGAGCCATGCTGATGTGATGGATGTGGCTCCTGATAGCAAGAGAAGCATCAGGGATGACGTCGTGGTTTATTCTGAGCCATTGGGAGGAGAAACCTGCCCTCCCTTGTGGTCTGAAGGCTGCAGGTGGAGCAGGTCGCGGGGGTCAGGAGTTCGAGCCTGGCCATGCTGAGTTTAAGATGTGCATTAGACGCCTGAGTAGGGACCTCCTCCACCATCTGTAAGGAACTGGTAATAGCAATAATCAGTATAATAATCAAGCATAATCATGGCAAAAATCACTGCAATAATACATAGCTGTCATATGTACCGTTTTAACTTTTTTAAATGTAAACTTGGTTACCTGTTTCCCTGAACGTTTAGCGACATTTTTTGTCTGGTAGGAAGACTACTTGCCAAGAAAATTTCATTTTCTTGATATTTAGAGTCAAGTTAGCAAAAAGCGATAAAATAAAGAGCGTGCTCCTTATGAACTTCGCCCGAAAATCCTTCTGCTGGCCACCTATTTTGTTATTTGGCCCTAAAAGACTGATGAGAGGGTAAGAACTGAAACCATTCTGTTTACGGAGTTCCTTAAGTCATGGACAGTCCCAGGAAATATTGTCAAGTCCTTACTGGATTACCTGAACTGGTTGGAAGGGAGCTGTCCACCAGCGCTTTGCTCCTCATGGTTTCTTGCTTTTGCCTTGGTGATGTGGTTGAATTCCACCCCACTGTCGCCCTACACCCAGGCATACTTCTTGATTTCGAAACACACGTATCACCATACTCTTCAGACCGGTCTCGTTGCAGGCAGTGGCTCACCCTCTAGTCCACATCCCTGACCTCTGCACTCATGGTCCTGAAGCAGAGCTCTGGGATTCTCTTCATCCAAACCCCCAGTGACTTCCCATCCATCCACAGATTCCAAAACTGGTCACTGCATATTTCTATACCAGGCGTAATTCTAGCTACTATGGATTAAAAGCTTCTTATGAAGCTGAGTCTCTGTTAGGAGAAATAAACCAATAAGAAAATCAGCACACAGTGTGTTGATGGCTGACGTGTGGGTGGGAAAGAAGAATAAAGCAGGATAGGGACCGCAGGGTGGCGGGGAGTTTCCATTTTCTCCAGGGCTGCGGAGGAAGTGGCATCTGAGCAGAAGCCGGTAGGAGGGAAGGGCACGGCAGTGGCCCAAGGAGGCGGGCTCTCGAGTTGGAGGGGTACCCGGGCTGTGTGTCTGGAGAAGAGTGAGCCAGGCTGGGTGGGGAGGGGAATCAGAGAGGGAGCCAAGGAATGGGGAGGTCAGATGACGAGGGGCTTTAGGTTTCACTTGGAGATGGAAAGTACTGGATTGTTTTTGTTTTGTTTTCATAATATATTCTTTTATTGTGATAAAATACACATAACATAAATTTTACCATCTTAGTCATTATTCAGTGCACCTTCTGTGGCATAGAACATTCACACTGTTGTGCAACCATCACCAAGATCCATCTCCAGAACTTTCTCATCTTCCCAAAATGAAACTTTGTGCTCATGAGACAACTCCCAACTCCTTCCTCCCCAAAGCCCCTGGCAACCACACTTCTACTTTCTGTCTCTATGAATTTGACTTATGTAAGTGGAATCATCCAGTAAGCCTGTCCTTCTGTGACAGGCTTATGTCACTTAGCACAAAGTCCTCAAGCTTCATCAATGTTGTAGCATGTGTCAGAACTGCCTTCCTTTGTAAGGATGAATGATATTCCATTGTGTGTCTAGACTGCATTTTCATTATCCATTCTTCCACCCATGGACACTTGGATTGTAGCATTGGGTTGCTTGGGGTTTTTTGTTACCAGTTTTTATATATTATCTTTATTATTATTTGTATATATTTAAGGAGGACAAGTGCAATTTGAATGGAACATGGAGATATTGTGTAGTGGTGAAGTACAGGAGCAATTTGACTGAAACATGGAGATACTGTGTAGTGGTGAAGTACAGGTGCAGTTTGGATGGAACATGGAGATACTGTGTAGTTGTGAAGTACAGGAGCAATTTGAATGGAACATGGAGATACTGTGTAGTTGTGAAGTACAGGTGCAGTTTGGATGGAACATGGAGATACTGTGTAGTGGTGAAGTACAGGTGCAGTTTGAATGGAACATGGAGGTACTGCGTAGTTGTGAAGTACAGGTGCAGTTTGGATGGAACATGGAAATATTGTGTAGTGGTGATGTACATGTGCAATTTGAACAGAACATGGAGATATTGTGTAGTGGTAAAGTCTGAGTTGTTAGTATATCCATCACCCAAATAATGTACATTGTACCCATTAAGTAATTTTTCATCATCTACCCCCCACCAACCCCCTCACCCTTTTGAGTCTCCTGTGTCTATCATTCTACACTCTACGTCCTGTATACTCATTATTTAGCTCCCACTTGTAAGTGAGAACATGTGGTGTTTGTTTTTCTGTTTCTGAATTGTTTTCCTTAAGATAATGGCCTCCAGTTCCCTCCATGTATCTGCAAAAGACATGATTTCACTTTTTTATGGCCAAAAAATATCCTATTGTGTGTATTTATACCACATCCAATCATCCATGGATGAGCACTTTGATTGATTCCACATCTTTGCAATTGTGAATGTCTCTGTGATAAAGACATGAGTGTAGGTATCTTTTTGACATAATGATTTCTTTTCCTTTGGATATATACCTAGTAGTGAGATTGCAGGACACAATGGTAGTTCTATTTTTGATTATTTGAGGAATCTCCATACTGTTTTCCATAGAGGTTGTGCTAATTTACATTCTCAAGAAGTGTATAAGTGTTCCCTTTTCTCTCCATCCTCCCCAGCGTATTATTTTTTGTCTTTTTAGTAATCGCCATTCTGACTGCTATAAGATGATATCTCATTGTGGTTTTCATTTGCATTTATCTGATGATTAGTTATGTTGAGCATTTTTTCATATGCTTGTTGGCCATTTGTATGTCTTCTTTTTAAAATTGTCTATTCATGTCATTTGCCCACTTTTTAATGGGATTATTTGGGGGTTTTTGTAGAGTTGTTTGAGATTTTTATAAATTCTGGACATAGTCCCCTGTCAGATGCAGAGTTTGCAGATATTTTCACCCATTCTGCAGGTTGTCTGTTTACTCTGCTGATTATTTCTTTTGCTGTGCAGCAGCTTTTTAGTTTAATTAAGTCTCATTTGTCTATTTGTGTTTTCATTGCATTTGCTGTTGAGGTCTTAGTCATGAATTCTTTCCTAGACCAATGTCCAGAAGAGTTTTCCCTAGGTTTCCTTTTAGTATTTTTATAGTTTCAAGTCTTACAATTAAGTCTGTAATCCATCTTCAGTTGATGTTTGTATATGGTGAGAGATAGGTTACCCCTCTCAGGAACAGTGAGTATTAGAGGAAAAAGAATTCGAAGAAAGAAAGAAACTGTGTGCCCAGCATTGTGGCCCATTAACTGTCCTTCAACTTTGATATTCACATAGACGTCCTCCTGTTGAGGGAGGATGGTGAAAGGGAAGCAGGGCTGAAGAATACCAAGGTCCTTCTCAATATTGTGAAGTACTCTTTTTTTTTTTAACTTTTATCTTAAGTTCAAGGGTACATGTGCAGATTTGTTACATAGAAATGATTGGTTCTCATCATTTAGCTCCCACTTATAAGTGAGAACATGTGTTATTTGGTTTTCTGTTCCTGTGTTAGTTTGCTAAAAATAACCTCCTGCTTGAGCTCCTGACCTCAAGTGATCTGCCCGCCTCGGCCTCCCAAAGTGCTGGTATTACAGGCATGAGTCACCACGACCGGCCTGGCCAACATGGTGAAACCCCGTCTCTACTAAAAATACAAAAATTAGCCGGGCATGGTGGCGCACGCCTGTAGTCTCAGCTACTGGGGAGGCTGAGGCAGGAGAATTGCTTAAACCCGGGAGGCGGAGGTTGCAGTGAGTGGAGATTGTGCCAATACACTCCAGCCTGGGTGATAGAGCGAGACTCTGTCTCAAAAAAAAAAAAAGAAAGAAAGAAAAGAATAACCTCCAGCTCCATCTATGTCCCCGCAAAGGACATGGTCTCATTCTTTTTACAGCTGCATAGTAATCATTGGATTGTTTTGAGCCCAGCTGCAATGCGATTTGACTTATGGTTTCAAAGATTCACTGGCTGCTGAGTGGAATAGACTGTGGTGAGAAGGGTGGGAACAGACCAGATAGGAGGCTGTGGCCATAACTGCGAGGACTAGATAATGATGGCTTCAGTCAGGAATTTAGCAGTGGAAGAAGTTTAAAAAAAGATCAGAATCTGGGTAGATTCTCAAGGTACAGCCAAGAGTATTTCCTTAAAGATCACAGGGATGCCTCCAAGGAGTTTGGCCTAAGCAGCTAATTGGCGGAGTTGCCATTGCTGGGAGGCGGGGGGCGGGGGAGGGGGGACCGCAGGTGGAGCAGGTTTGAGGAGGAAGATTAAGAGTTCTGTTTGGCACTTGCTGAGTTATAGTTGCCTGTTGAATTCAAGCAGTGATGTCAGGCAGGCAATTGGATGTGCAAGTCCAGAATTCAGAGGAGAGGCCTAAGCTGGAGATGTCCATTTGGAGTCACTAGTATATTCATGGTGTGCATGCCACAAAGTGGAGATCGCCAAGGAAGTGAGCTTGCATAGAGAGGAGGACCCGGCACCAACCTTGGATTCCTCTAGGATTAGGAGGCTGTGGGAAGAGAGGGAGCCAGCAATGAACTCTGAGCAAAAGTGGCCATGATGTCTTGAAAGCCAAGACAGTATTTCACAGGGAGGGTGTGGTCTGCCCTGTCAGGTGCTAATGATGAGCCAGGTAAGATGAGGACCGAGGTCCCCTGAAAGCAGCCTGAATGTCATTGGTGACCCTCATCTCACAGGAGAAATTTCACACTTCCTTGTCCAGCCCAGCCTTTTTTTTTTTTTTTTAAAGACTGTTTGTCCCTACTCTCCCCTCACAGGTCTTCTTACCCATTCCAGGCCCATGATAAATATTTGCTGAGTGAATCAGTGAATGACAGGCCTTACTTTGGTTGAGTCACTCTGCAGGGAGTGGAAGGAATCGCCACTGTCCCCAGACTCTCCTCTCCTCCAGTCACTCACCCTGCACTCCAAGCTCCAAAGCAAAAGAGTGCCTCTGCCCTTTTTACTGCTGTCCCTGTTCCCTCACAGTGTGGCCCAGGAAGCTCAGAAAGTGGCTGTGGCTGGAGCAGAAGGCCAGGAAGAGGTACTAAGCCAGGCTTTGGGGCTTTCTTATTTGATTGTTTGGAATTGTCAGGAATTCCAAGAATGTTGGGGCTATCTCTGTGCGAATTTAAATCTGAAACGCATTAGAAAGTTAGATAAGTGTTACCCTCATGTAACATCTGCCATGCTACCCACCTGGATAGGATAAATAGAGCTTTTAATGAAGTTATTAAATGTTTAGAGATGAATTAATCATGTTGAGTGACTAATTCCAACTAGAAACTCTTGTAATATATATAGATCCAGATGTTTCTCTTGGGAAAGAACGAGTCCCATTCCCAGGCATGTATCCAAACGGAATGAAAACATACATCTAGACTAAAACTTGCACACAAATGTTCATAGCAGCATTACTCAATAATAGCCAAAAAGTAGAAACAGCCTAAATGTTCATCAAATGACAGATGGATCAACAAATGTGTCCAATCCATGTAATGGAATGCCGTTCGGCAATAACAAGGACTGAAGTGCTGACACATGCCATATCAGAGATGACCCTTGGAAACGTCATGCTAAGTCAGAGAAGCCAGTCACAAAAGGCCACATATTGTGTGACTCCATTTATAGGAAAGGTCCAGCATGGGCAAAATTATAGAGACAGAAAGGAGGGGCCAGGCACGGTGGCTCATGCCTGTAAATCCCAGCACTTTGGGAGGCCAAGGTGGGCAGATCACCTGAGGTCAGGAGTTCAAGACCAGCCTGGCCAACATGGCAAAACCCTATCTCTACCTAAAAAACAAAAATTAGCCAGGTGTTGTGGCATGCACCTGCAATTCCAGCTGCTAAGGAGTCTGAGGCAGGAGAATCACTTGAACCTGGGAAGCGGAGGTTGCAGTGAGCTGAGATCGTGCCACTGCACTCCAGCCTGGGCGACAGAGCGAGACTCTATCTCAAAACAAAAAGGAAGAAAGCAGGAGGCTGGGGGAGGAGAAATGAGGAGTGTCTGCTAATAGGTCGTGCAGAATTGCTTTTCTGGGTAATAAAAATGTTCCAAAATTGATGGTGGTGATGAAGGCACAACTCTACAAATATTCTAGAGACCATTGAATTCTACACTTAAGATTGTTGAATTGTATGGTATATAAATTATATCTCAATAAAACTGTGACATGAAAAAATAGAAAGAGGCTGAGGTGGGTGGATCACTTGAGGCCAGGAGTTGGATACCAGCCTGGCCAACATGGCAAAACCCCGTCTCTACTAAAACTACAAAAATTAGCAAGGCGTGGTGGCATACACCTGTAATCCCAGCTACTCTAGAGGCGGAGGCATGAGACTCACTGGGCCCCACAAGGCAAAGGTTGCAGTGAACCAAGATCAAGCCACTGCACTCCAGTCTGGGTGACAGAGTAAGACTCTGTCTCAAAAAAAAGCAAACAAACAAAAAATAGAAAGAGGGAAAATGTAAAACTTGAAATATTTGAGTCCAAGAACTGGGAAATCTTTAAGATTATCTAGTGCAAACCACAAGTATAGAATTACAAGGTGTTTGCATTTCTTTGGACAATATTCTTTCCCTTTTATGTCAGTTATTTGTTGACAGACTTACAGCTACTACAGAATTACAGAGGGGCTCAGTGGCTGCCTTTGAAATCTTTTCTTTTGTATGTATGTGGAAATTGTAATCCCCTCATACCTTTAAGCTAGTGCAGGTGTTGAGCTTCCTGTAGCCCCTGAGGTTCCCCAGAGCTAGGGGCTGCACCTTCTCAGAACAAAAGCCCAATAGAACAAAAACCCTTGGCTGGGCGGGGTGGCTCACGCCTATAATGTCAGCACTTTGGGAGGCCGAGACAGGTGCATTGCTTGAGCTCGGGAGTTGTCAGAACCAGCCTGGACAACATAGCGAGAACCTGTCTCTACTAAAAATACAAAAAAATAGCCAGGCTTGGTGGTGTGTGCCTGTGGTCCCAGCTACTCAAGAGGCTGAGGTGGGAGGATCGCTTGAGCCCAAAGGGGCGGAGATTGCAGTAAGCCGAGATCGCATCACTGCGCTCCAGCCTGAGTGACAGAGTGAGATCCTGTCTCAAAAAAACCCTTGTTTGTTCCCAATTAGGACACTATCAGCTAATTTTATGGTGTTGGGTACAAGTACATCTGCCCATTGATAACACAGAGATCACAGGCCTGCACATTGCCTGGCAGGTGTGAGCTGTTGGTCCCAGTGGGGCTGAACATGGCTGGACCAGTCCCAGCTCATCACCTGGAAAACAGCCCGGAGCCTGCAGGGAGGGGCTGTCCAGTGGTGGGTCACTAGCATCCCCTTCCCGCACAGAGGATTGAGGCTTGGTTTACAGCATGCAGCCCCTCAGGTACATTTCAGAGCTGCATCTCAGGTTGTTTATGGCAGTATTCTGCTGCCTCTTTTCCTCCCTGTGGCAGATTTTTCCTAGTCATCTGTTGCCCTTCTGTTCCATCCAGCCTGGCTATAAGTGCTTTGGCCTGGACAAGCTACATTTTCTTGGGCCTTTCCTGAAGGGTCTGAAGGCTGAGAGCAAATCCAGGAATCTGTGGGTGTGGTTGAAGCTTAGTTCTGAATGCAGTGCCCTTGGGCCGCTCCCCACACCCCGCCGTGCTTATAATCTGAGCACAGCTGCTCCTGCAGCTCAGAACCTGTGCCCCCATCTCTCTTCTGCGCCAGGACCTCATGTGGTGCTCTCCACATGCAGGTATTCTGTAGACGTTTCTAGAATTTCCTGTCCTTACCATGTGTTGCTCCCCCGCCCCACCATTGAAATCCGGGCCTTGCCACATTTCCCACAATGTGGGAAAGCCACAATGCCACATTCCTGGGTGCCTTCCTTGCACCCAAAGCTGCCAAAGGAGCCTCCTGGACCGTCCCACGGCCCCAGTGCAGCCCTCCCCCCAGCGGATCGCCACACTCTTGACTGCCCTGCGGCTGTGCTTGTCCTCCCTGACACCACATCCCCACACCCCCACGCGCTTCTCCTTTGTCTTTCCAGCCCCTTTCACCATGTCCTCCTGCCCCTCGCCCCTCACAGACTCTCCTTTCTGCCCTACCCACCTTCCCCTGTGAGCTGTGAACTGGTCAGTCCTGGCCTTAGCACCAGCCTCTGCCCAGGAATACTGGATTATCCCTTGGACCAGGCGAGGAAACTGTTAGCTGTCAGCAGTCAGAGCTAAGAACCCACCCACCCCAGCCGGGATTCAAACCCCAGCACTCAGATACCAAAATCTATGCTCAAATTGCCGTAAACATTATTTCATGCCTTCTCATTAGAAATGGTGTGTTTTACACTAAAATTTTCCAACAGAAAAATATATTTAATTCTGTAGTCACTGTCAGCAAGAATATAGCAAGCCCACCTTTATAGATATTTGCTTTAAATTTAACCGTGTTCCCCCCAAAAAGGGATCTCCTTTCTCCATTTTGCTTCTCAACAGGTAAAACAGAAAGGATACGGAGTGACTAAAAAGACCAAGAATAGGAGTAATACCCTAAAATGTTACATAATTCAAGCTTGATGTTCCAAAGAGAATTTTTGTCAGATAACTTAGAGGCTTGTCTGGAAGCAAAGACTAAAGTCGTGATTCTTTGAATCTTTTTTCCCTGATGAAAATACCTAATTATTTTATTTCTGTTCCCACACAAATAAGTTTCTCTTGTGAGTCTCTTTGGCATGCTCCAAGTGCACAGCTTTCTTAAAGAATTAGGATTTTACAGAGAGAATCTTAGGTCTATGAGTGGGAGTATTGTGAAAAGTCAAAAGCTAAAAAATTAATTTTGTGGGAAAAAAATACTTGAGGAAAATTCTATGTTCCATCACTGGAGATTCGATTTATTTAATTCTGTACTGTGGGTCATGGACCTGATTAGTAAAACTTTATACTTTCCACAGTTGTTTTGTGAGATTATAATTTGGAAATAAAAGATAGCATCCCTAGACAAATCTTCAAGTATCTTTGAAAAAATGAGTAAAAGCAGTAGAAATCCTGCAGCTGGCCCTGGGGGGCTGTGAAGGTCCCTTGGCTTCATCCTCCTGTACTTGGGAACCTGCAGGGAATTCTGTTTCTGCCCCAGGCCTCAAAGATCTTGAGAGAATTAATATGTGAAATTAGCAAGCTTGCAGGACACAGGAACAAATACAGAGATCAATTGTATTTCTGGGCACTAGAAATGAAAAAATTCTGAAAAATGAAATTTATAAAACATGAACATTAAAAATGACATTCAGGCTGGGCGTGGTGGCTCACACCTGTAATCCCAGCACTTTGGGAGGCCAAGGTGGGCAGATCACCTGAGGTCAGGAGTTCAAGACCAGCCCGGCCAACATGGTGAAACCCTGTCTCTACTAAAAATACAAAAATTAGCTGGGCGTGGTGGCGCATGCCTGTAGTCCCAGCTACTCGGGAGGCTGAGGCAAGAGAATCACTTGAACCTGGGAGGCAGAGGTTGCAGTGAGCCGAGATCGCACCACTGCACTCCAGCCTGGGTGACAGAGCGAGACTCCGTCTCAAAAAAAAAAATTAATAAATAAATAACATCCAAAAAAGTTTACTTGGAAAAAAATTTAACAACAGATGTAAAAAATCTATATGCTGAAAACTACAAAACATTATTGAGATAATTTAAATAAGATATAAGTAGGCCAGGTGCGGTGGCTTATACCTGTAATCCCAGCACTTTGGGAGGCCGAGGCAGGCAGATCACGAGGTCAGGAGTTCGAGACCAGCCTGGCCAAACATGCTGAAACCCCATCTTTATTAAAGATACAACAAATTAGTCAAGCATGGTGGCGCGCACCTGTAATCCCAGCTACTCGGGAGGCTGAGGCAGGAGAATTGGTGGAACCCGGGAGGTGGAGGTTGCAGTGAGCCGAGATCACTCTACTGCACTCCAGCCTGGGTGACAGGGTGAGACTCCATCTTAAAAAAAAAAAAAAAAAAAAAGACATAAGTAGAGAAATAACATGTTCAATTATATTCATGGATTACACAACTCATTAAGGTGGCAGTTCTCCTCAAAGTGACCCATAGATTCAGTGTAATCCCAATCAAAATACCAACAGGCTTTTTTATAAAAATTGACAAGCTAATGCTAAAATTTATGCAAAAATTCAAAAGACTTAGAAGCTTGTCTGGAAGCAAAGACTAAAGTCGTGATTCTTTGAATCTTTTTTCCCTGATGAAAATACCGAATTATTTTATTAGAGTAGCCGAAACAATGTTAGAAAAGGAGAACAAAGTTGGAGAAGTTAGAACTGCCTAGTTTGAAAACTTACTAGAAAGCCACAATAATCAAGACAGTATAGTGCTAGCATGAGGAGAGAGCTAGAGATCAGTGGAACAGAATTGAGAATTCAGAAATAGATCCACCTTCATATGGTCCATTTTAAGAGAGGTGTCAAGCGCAGTGGCATGTGCCTGTGGTCCCATCTACTCAGGAGGCTGACACGGGAGGGTGGCTTGAGCCCAGGAGGTCGAGGCTGCAGCGAGCTGTGATTGCACCACTGCACTCCAGCCTGGGCAACAGAGCAAGACCCTGTGTCTAAAACAAATTTAAAAATTAAAAAAATTTAAAAAGAGAGTGAGAGGTACTAAGGATTCGATGGAGAAAGGATAGGATAGTCTTTTCTCTAAATGTTCAGGAGAAGCTGGATATCCCTGTGGAAAAAAAGTGAATATTGACCCTTTCCTTACACCATACCCAAAAACTAATTTGCATGAATCATAGGCCTAAATGTAAGAGCTCAAAACTATAAACTTTAAGAAAAAAAATGGAAGAAATATTTTTTACTAAATGGTAGGCAAATATTTCTTTGATAGAACACACAAAAAAGGATAAACTCTAAAAGAAAAAAATGGATTAATTGGACATCAGAATTTAAAACTTTGTTCATCAGGCACAGAAAAACACCGGGCTGGGCGCGGTGGCTCGTGCCTGGAATCCCAGCACTTTGGGAGGCTGAGGCGGGTAGATCACCTGAGAGCAGGAGTTCGAGACCAGTCTGATCAACATGGTGAAACCCCGTCTCTATCAAAAATACAAAAAATTAGCCAGGCATTGTGGCAGGCACCTGTAATCCCAGCTACTTGGGAGGCTGAGGCAGGGGAATTGCTTGAACCTGGGAGACAGAGGTTGCAGTGACCAGAGATGATTCCATTGCACTCCAGCCTGGGCGACAGAGCAAGACTCTGTCTCAAAAAAAAGAAAAAGAAAAAATGAAAAACAAAACACCATATGGTCTCATCATATATGGAGTCTTAAAAAGTTGATCTTGGCCAGGTGCCACTAGTGGCTCACACCTATAATCCCAGCACTTTGGGAGGCCAAAGCAGATGGATCACTTGAGGTCAGGAGTTGGGGACCAGCCTGACCAACATGGCGAAACGCTGTCTATACTAAAAATACAAAATTAACTGGGCATGGGGTGGCACATTGCCTGTAATACCAGCTACTTGGGAGGCTAAGGCAGGAGAATCACTTGAATTCGGGAAACAGAGGTTGCAGTGAACCGAGATCATGCCACTGCACTCCATCCTCGGCAATAAGAGTGAAACTCCATCTCAAAAAAAAAAAAAAATGTTGATCTCATAGAAGTAGAGAGTAGAAGTGGTTACCAGAGGTTGGAGAGGGGAAAGTAGAGGAGAGGGAATTGGAAGAAGCTGATCAATGGGTACAAAGTTAGAGTTAGACATGAAGAATAAGTTTGGGCGTTCTATTACACAGGAGAGTGACTATAGCAAATAATAATGTAGTGTATATTTCAAATTAGCCAAAAGAGCAGACTTTGAAAATTATCACCCCAAAGAAATGATAAATATTTAAAGTGATAGATATAGTAATTACCCAGATTTGATCATTATACTATGTATATACTCATTGAAGCACCACATTATACCCCATAAATATGAACAGTTATTATGTGTCAATTATGTATTTGTCCATTCTCTATATATTTCTTTATAGTTACTGCTATAAAGAAATAGCTGAGACTGTGTAATTTATGAAGAAAAGAGGTTTAATTGACTCATGGTTCTGCAGGCTGTACAGGAAGCAAAGTGGCTTCTGCTTCTGGGGAGGCCTCAGGAAACTTAGAATCATGGCAGAAGGCGAAGGAGAAGTACACGTGTTCTTACCTGGCCACAGCAGGAGAAAGAGAGAAGCGGGGAGGTGCTACACACTTTTAAACAAGCAGCTCTCACGAGCCCTAAGTCACCGAGGGGGAAGTCCGCCTCCATGATCCAGTCACCTCCTACCAGGCCCCACCACCAACATTGGGGATTACAATTCAACATGAGATTTAGGCTAAGATACAGTTCCAAACCATATCAGATTATATATTTTTAAATGTTTTAAATTAGAAAATAAACTTTGCTCATCAAAAAATACTTAAGAAAAATAAAATGCAAATTTGGGAGAAAATATTTGCAAAACCTATAGCTGATAAAGGATTTTAATCCAGACTGTTGTAATCTCTTACTTTTATTTTTAAAAAACTCAATAATAAGAAAACAATTGTTGAGCCAACAGTTTCATAAAAGATAGCCAACGTAATTCATCATTAGGGAAATGCAAAGTAAAACCACAATGAGATACCACTACATGCCCACTAGAATAATTAAAATGAAGAAGACAGACAAAGCCAAGCATTGGTGAGGATGTGCAAATACTAGAACCCCTAAACATTGCCCTTGACAATGTAAAATGGTGCAACCACCATAGAAAACAATTTGACAATTTTTAAAACTTAAACATTCACTTACCATAAAACCCTGCAATTCCCATCCTGCCCAAAAGAAATAAAAATAAATGTCCATACAAAGACTTTTACACAAATAATCCTAGTAGCACTATTCACAATAGTCAAAAACTGGAAATAACCCAAGTGCCCATCAGCTGGTGAATGGATAAACAAAACATGATATATCCATACAATGGAATAGAACTCAGCAATTTTTTTATTTTTTATTTATTTAATTTTTTTGAGACCGAGTCTTGCTCTGTCACCCAGGCTGGAGTGGAGTAGCGCAATCTCGGCTCACTGCAGCCTCCGCCTCCCGGGTTCAAGCGATTCTCCTGCCTCAGCCTCCTGAGTAGCTCGGACTACAGGCACCCGCCACCACGCCCAGCTAATTTTTTTGTATTTTTATTAGAGACGGGGTTTCACCATGTTAGGATGGTCTCGATCTTCTTTCATGATCCACCTGCCTCGGGCTCCCAAAGTGCTGGGATTATAGGCGTCAGCCACCGCACCTGGCCACTCTAATTTTTTTTAAAAAGGCCACCTGGCCAACACAGTGAAACCCTGTCTCTACTAAAAATACAAAAATTAGCTGGGCCTGATGGTGGGCAGCACCTGTAATCCCAGCTACTCGGGAGGCTGAGGCAGGAGAATCTCTTGAACCTGGGAGGCGGAAGTTGCAGTGAGCCAAGATTGTGCCACTGCACTCCAACCTGGGTGACAGAGTGAGACTATGTCTCAAAAAAAAAAAAAAAAAAAAAAAGGAACAAACTGTTAATGTACATAACAAAATGGATGAATTTCAAAAATGTGCTAAGTGAAAGAAGTCAGTCACAAAAGACTATGGTTTTATTTACATGAAGTTTCTAGAAAAGACAAAACTACAGAGACAGAAGGAACTGAGTGGTGGTTGGGGCCTGGGGTGGTGGCAGAGCTTGGCTCCGAAGGAGGATGAGGCACCTTTCGTGTGATAGAAGAATTCTAAAACCTGGGTGTTGGTGGTTGCGTGACTTTATAAATGGGTGAATTTATGGCATATATAGAATACTCAAAAAGTTGTTTAAACATGACACTAATAATAATTGAAGTAGGCTAAGTCCTAAGGGAAAAATAGATGTGTGGGGTGTATTGCAAATTTATACTTGTCCTCACTGGTCTCTTATACCCAAGGAACTGCTATTGAGCAGAGAACAGGGAAGCTAGCCAGCCTCAGAGCATGCTTTTGAATCCAGGTTTGACCACTTCCTAGTCAAGTGAACTTAAGCAGTTTTATGAAGTATTCTCGATGGTTCTCATGTTGTCATTGAATTACCTGCACAGCAGGATTGTTTGAGACAGATGAGACCTTGTACCTAAGGCTCTCAGAACATTGCCTGGGCACTCGGTAAATGCTAAGGTAAACGTTAACCTCATGTAGTTGCTTAGTTGTTGAACTTGTTGCCTGTGGCGATCACGCTTCTCGCTAGGAAAGATGCTTTCCCCTCAGGAACTGCAAAGGCTTTTAATTGGCTTGTTTTCGTGTAGTTTTCTTTTTTGTTTTGTTTTGTTTTTTGAGGCAGATTTCTTGCTCTGTCGCCCAGGCTGGAGTTCTCTGCTCACTGCAACCTCCACCTCCCGGGTTCCAGTGATTCTCCTGTCTCAGCCTCTCAAGTAGCTGGGATTGCAGGTGTGTGCCACGACACCGGGCTAATTTTTGTATTTTTAGTAGAGACGGTCTTCCACCATGTTGGCCAGGCTGGTCTCGAACTCCTGGGCTCTGGTGATCCGCCCGCCTCAGCCTCCCAAAGTGTTGGTATTACAGGCGTGAGCCACCGCGCACAGCCCATTTGTGGAGTTTTTTTTAACATGGTTTCTGAAAACTGTTCCTCAATAGAACTTTAGATATACTGGCCAGGCACTATGCCTCATGCCTGTAATCCCAGCACTTTGGGAGGCTGAGACAGGTGGATCACTTGAGGCCAGCCTGGCCAATGTGGCAAAACCCCATCTGTACTAAAAATAAAAATAAATTAGCCAGGTGTGGTGGCTCCTGCCTGTAGTCTCAGCTAGTCAGGAGGCTGAGGCAGGAGAATGGCTTGAACCCAGGAGGCAGAGGAGAATTTTATTAAATTTCAGGATGGACAGAAATTATACATAACAAAATCATAGTGTTATAACACTGTAAAATAACAAAAGAACAAATCCAGACTTTTAACTTGATATTCACCAGATACCTGAAAAAAGAAACAACAGATACCTACCAGCTCATTCTGTTATCCAAGGGATAAAATTGAGTAGGTGTATTTTAAATGAATCAGACCTAAACTCGAGTTTTAAAAAATTGAATTTAAGTGGATACTGTCCTGAAACTGCCTGTTTCTAAGGCTCATGTGATTACAGTGGTGGAAGTTATTCACTAGGTTCCCGTAAAAGGTTACGGTAAACAACTTAAACAACTGTGTGTGCTTCCACTTGGTCCAGAAAGGATTTAGTGCCGCTGACAAAGTTACAACTTAATAAAGCAACTGAAAATGTGGGAGGATGAAGGCAGGAACGGGGAGAGTGAGTTTTGTGGAACCGCAGTGAAGTTACTGCTCAGTGTGTCCGACAGAGGCCTTCACACGTGCCAGGACACACCCTGAAACTTGGTTTCTAAGCTTTCACACAGTCAACTCAGTGACGTAAATGAAAGCAGTAGGAAAGTCACAGGATCCACAGATTAAAAATGAATAATAAAATGTAAAAAGCAGTTGCTTGAGAAATGCAAGAGTATTCCCGACACTAAAATTAGAAGTATTTTTCATAAGTCACCCTAGAAAGAATATTGTGCGAACGTTGGGAACATTTTCACACTCAACCCAGGGATGAGGTCCACCAGCCCACAGGGCAGGGCTCAGTGTGGACCACCGGCCACCCCCAGCATGGGGAGTGGGAGCAGGGCGGCCTGACCCCACAGCCGCCAGACAGACGGCACCACACTCACGTCAAGTGATGGGAAATAGCTCTTTGATTTTTATTTCAAAATGAAAAATGTATCCCAAATGTCAGTGTAACCAAAAAGTCATTTGACTGTGTTATATTAGCACAGAAATTATGGAAGAAATGTTATTCTTACACTTCTTATTGTCATCCGTTTGTTTGCATTTTAAAGTAATTAAGAAGAATTTAAAAGCAAAAAACGTTTTTTTTACTCATCTGAGAATTCCATGTTATCTTTGAGTATACTTTCAATATAAAGGTAGTCGTAGATAGCAGTATCAGAAGGAAAATGTTGTCAATATGAAATAGAGTCATTACATACTTTAATTTTTTCAAATTTTAGTTTAAATGTTGATTTGAAAATCAAAATTGTACTTCAAAATTTTAAAGCCTTGCTTTTAAAAAATAGGTTTAAATTTGGTATCATTATTTTTATTTTATATAACTGAAATCCCTTTGAATAAAAATAACAAATATTCACATATATCAGTTGCTGAACATATGAAGATCACATGGCAATTCTCATAATCAGTAATACAGAAAAAATTAAGACATTTAACTTAGTAATTTTCTTTTTATGCTTTCAGTTTTTATATACCCTCAGATGTCCAAAACAGGTTACATTTTACTGTGAATTACTCTTTTCAGACACATACACACACAAAAAAACCCCTGAAATTATTTTTATTTAGTATTATTCATCTTAGTTGCTAATGTAGACATACTAAAATTATTCTTCATATTAATTTGTCTGTTGTTTTTTAAAATGTATGAGATCTATAGGGAAGGAAAAAAACTAGAGCCTGTGAATTAAAATGACAACAGACAAATTAACAAGAGAAAAGACATACAAATTTTATTAATGTTTTTAATTTTATATGCACAAGGGGCGTCACAGAAAAGAAGTGAAACATGCAAAAAAAAAAAAGTTAGAGTTGGGAGCTTATATACCATTTTAACAAAGGGTGACAAATTGTGGAAGAAGTGACTACAAACGAAAGGGGATTTGGGCTCCTAGGGTTGATATAATTGTGAGAAAGGGCTATTTTAGTACGGTTTGCTTATGCAGACTCATCTTCGTGACAGCTCTCTGTCTCTGCGATAAAGGTCACTCTAATCCTAGTACAGGGTGGGGGATATTTATGCTCTTTTTTAGGCAGAAAGGGGGAGAGCAGACAGGTCTTCTTATATCTGTTGTTTCTCAGTTGCCTTCAGCTCAAAATAATCTATATGCCAGTGTCACATAATTGGGGGTGGCGTATTTTGATCCCTATCAGAATCCTAGCCTAGCTCTGAACAAATATTACATTATACCTTAAGAAGCTTCACTGGCTGGCTAAATATTTAATGACTTCACAGAATCCTTTTCTATGTGTTTATGTATTTTTTAGTTGAGATAATGGTATTACGGCTATTTTTAAAAAGTCTTTATGTTTTAGAAATAATGTTGAAATAACATGATATGCTGCCTTATAAATAAAATACTTGTTTCAAAATAATAAAGGCAGTGTAAAAGTGGATGAGATATGGATGAAAAGAAATTGGCCATGTGTTGATAAATGTGGAACCTGAGTAATGGGTACCTAGAGATTCATTCTCTCTATTTTTATAAGTTTGAAACTTTTCCATGTAAAACATTGAAGTAACAATCCCAACAGCAGCCCTGGAATTCACCATGAAGTTTTTAGGACCCTTTAAAAAGTAAATATGTGGAATCATGGGGACTTAGCTGTATGCTAGTCCAACATGTTTACCCATGAGGAAGTTGAAGTGAAGAGAGATTGTTGTCGCTTTTGTGTTTCTTCAATGTTATCTAAATCACCTACTTAAAAATCACAGTGCCTACAATCCTTGTTTTACTCTTGCTATCAACACATGCTCCAGAAATTCTGTATCTTGATTCTTGGTTCAAGCACTTCTCTGTAATTCTCTCAGGCTTCAGCTCAAACCTAGAGTTTCGTCTCCTATAAAGCAGTTCCAGTCCTCACCAGTGAATCTTACCCAACCACAGGACATAAAGGCTTATCCCATGAGCTGAATTTACACTTGGCATCTTTGCAATGTATTTGTGAACGCGGAAGGACCACAGAAGTTACTGAGCTTTACAGACCTGTGGGAATCCTCATGAGTGTCTTGTGTTGCTTTAACAAGGTACCCTTGTATGAGATCCCCTGTACTTTATCCAGTGAAGAGTGGTTTTTCTAAAATAGTGGTTTTAAAGAAACCCAGTAGAAAACTAAGGAATAGAAGATGATTTAATATATATATAATAAAAGGTGGTAGTATGCATAGTGGTTAAAAACACAGGCAGTGGAATAAGATATTCTGCTATTACCCGCTGTGTGCCCTTGGGTGGATTACTTAACTTCTCTGAGCACAGTGATAACAGCCACCTCTTCCAGTTTTGTGAGAGTTAAATGCGATCATGTGTTAAAGTACTGTGCACAGTACCCTCGACAAAATAAGAACTACGTAAGAGCTATTTTAAATAGGGATTATCACGTGAGTAAGGCCCTTACTGTGACATGCAGGAAGTTAACGCAAAATGAGAATGGGTATTGCGAAGGAAATGAGAAAACAGCAGGAGCCGAAGCCTGAAGGAATGAGCTGAGGCCTGGGGGCGCTGAGAATCCCAGCCCCGCTGGGCGGGGCCTCCAAGCTGGGGAGCTGCGGGGGTGCGCTGTTTGCAGAGGCAGGTGGGGCGGTGATACTGATGTTTCTGCAAAAGGGAGCCGGGAGGTCCCTGAGCAGGGGCCCCAGTAAATGCTTCAGAGCTAAAATGCCTTCTCTTTCCAGCTCACCAAGGGCTGAAGCACAAGGGCCTCCCGCCTCCCTGGAGCGCACATCCGCCCTCTGGCGAGGCCAGGCCGGCATCCAGTGTGGCCCAGTGGCCAGAACGCGCCCAGGCCATGGCTGCCCCTCCGTAAGCCTCCGTTTCACGGGTGCTAAGTGAGTCGAAAAGCAAGGGGCGTCTGATGGGAGCCTCAGTTTCTCCTCCGCCTGCCAGGAGGTCGTGTGCGTGCAGAGCGGCGGATGCGTGTGGCACCGCAGGCGCGGGGCGAGGGCGGCTCCGGAGAGGCCCAGGGGCTTAGCGTGCCTGGCTTTCCACAGCCCGGCTTCGGGCCTACTCAAGATGGGGTTTCTCAGGCGGGGCGTGGTGGGCGCGCCTGTGGAATCACTTGAGCCTGGAGTTCGAGACCCAGCCTGGGCAACATTGTGAGACCTCCCTTCCCATCCCCCCCACCGCCAAATCTCAAAGCAAACAAACGAACAAACAAATTAGCTGGATATTGTGGTACACACCTGTAGTCCCCGCTGTTCGGGAGCCTGAGGGCTGAGGATCGCTTGAGCCCAAGAGTTGGAGACCAGCTTGGGCAACATGGTAAAACCCCGTCTCTAGGAAAATACAAAAGTTAGCCAGGCGTGGTGTCACGCAGCTGTAGTCCCAGCTACTTGGGAGGCTGAGACAGGAGGATTGCTTGAGCTCGGGAGGTCAAGGCTGCAGTGAACCCAGATGGCGCCACTGCACTCCAGCCTGCGAGAAGGGGCAGAGTGAGACCACGTCTCAAAAAATAAAAATTAAAAATTAAAAAGATCAATTTCTCAACCCCCTCACTGACCTCTAGCCACATGCCTGTTAGCTCTGGGGTCAGCACCGTGTGGGCTTACTTCTATGGCTGGTTGGGTAGTAGGGTGACCACACCACCGTACCCCACACGGTTTGGAGCCCTTTCCGCCCTGCAGGGCCTGGAGCAATATGTTTTTCTTTTTTTTTTTTTTGACCAAGTTTAGATTAATTACTACAGTCTTGGTCGTTTTTTTAATTGCATTTGGAAACATTATAGTGAATAACTCTTATGTGAACTTTTATAAAATCTGGTATCTGTGGTTCCTGTGTTTGGGTAAATCCAGTTAAATTTGTTTCAATGTAGCATGAGTCTATAGTTTTTATATATCATACGTCTGTCGTGTCCAGAGAAATCAGGCGCCCAGAGCTGGCAACTGGAAGATCCATCACCATGAGGCAGCGATGTCACTCTCTTCATGGCCATCTTGATAACGGCATAATGCAGGATTGATCTTTACACGTGTGTGTGTGTATGGATTTGGATGGCTCTTCGAAGGAAATCTTTTTAAGGAAACCTGCAAACTCCTTTACTGGGTTAATGGGAGCATCAGAGGAAGATTCCAGAAGGAAACAGGGAGACAAGATGAAAACTGAGAGGTTTAGCCACCCCCTTCAGGGGGAGAATGTCTCTTTTTTTGTCAACTGGGAACTATTTGGGTTTGTCGATAATGGTGACAGACAGATACAGATATAGACTATGCCATAACTTACAAGATTGTCCCTGATACTGTGAAATCAGAATTGGATTTTCTAAACGTTAATAAAGCCTGCACTCTGGGTGCCTCACTTCTACTCCCCTTCCAAGGATGTATACCTAATTTTGTATTCATCATTTTGCATCTGTTTTTTCAAAGAGAGCCTTCCAAATTGTGAGCATTAAACCCCTCACAGTGCTTGGATCCACCCTTGTATGGAATTGTGAGTCCTTAAGAAAAAGTGCCAGTCCTTTTTTTCTCCAAAGAATCTGTGTTGGTTCCTAGAAATGTGGCAGCTGATAAGCATGAAGGAGGAGTCGCTGGGACAGGCCATGGAGCCTGAGAACCCTGAAGATCAAAGGCAGGCAAATAACTGCCGTGGGAAGGGCGTGAATATCCCCACAAAGTGTTTTGTGAACGTTTACATAACTTCTTTTGTGTTTAGCTACTAATGCAGTCATTTGCTTCCATAGCCCTTTTGGATATTACCAATATGAATTCATAAGCCCTTCATTTACTTTTGACATGAAAAATGTTCTTCTTTCAGAGCGTCTTGCTTGCCATAATAATAGGTGAAGTTGAGCACAGTGATCTCATGGCTCTGGAATGAATGAAAAATCACAATTCACACTTTTAACTCCTAGTTTTTTTAAACAAAAAAAGAAATAAATTATCATCCCCAAAGTGTAATTTTTAAAGTTCCTTTTTTATGTACCTAATACGTCTGGGCCAAATTTAATCCATCTACTCAACCATGTCCATTCCTAATCATAACTCACATAGAAAACGTAAAAGACAGAAGCTAAGACAAAACTTGTCCTTATAATATGCACGTTTTTTTCATGGCTGAGATGGCGGTTCAATGAGTTAAGTTACTGAATTCTAAATACTTTAGAATTATGCTGTTAATTGTATTTATAGTTAATGTATGGTATTAACTTTGACATAATTTGCATTTTGGGGGACTTTCCAGAATGATAAAACTATTTTGGGCCAGGCGCAGTGGCTCACGCTTGTAATCCAAACACTTTGCGAGGCCGAGGTGGGAGGATCACTTGAGGTCAGGAGTTCGAGACCAGCCTGGTCAACATGGTGAAACCCTGTCTCTACTAAAGATACAAAAATTAGCCAGGCACAATGGCATGTGCCTGTAATCCCAGCTTCTCGGGAGGCTGAGACAGGAGAATCGCTTGAACCTGGGAGGTGGAGGTTGTGGTGAACAAGATGGCGCCACTGCACTCCAGCCTGGGTGACAGAGCGAGACTGTGTCTCAAAAAAAAAAAAAAACTATTTTGCAATTTGACTTGAGTAATGATAACATGCATACATACATTTTTTATCACACTAAACATAGAGTTGGTGCATTTTACTATGCAGACTTCCACAAAGAAAATCTGAATACTACTTGCAAAAAACAGTTTTTGCAGTTTCTTTTTCCTTTTAACTTTTTAAAAGGTTGTTACACTTTTTTTTTTAAATTTGTAACTCTTTCAAACTTTAGGAATTCTTTGACCATGTGAAAAAACTTTGGGACGATGAAGGCGTGAAGGCATGCTTTGAGAGATCCAACGAATACCAGCTGATTGACTGTGCACAATAGTAAGTTGTGTCCTGTACAAGTTACAGGGCCCTTTGAAGAATATGATTGCATGCATGATTATGCTGCCTTCTCAGTACTGAAGTTTCTTGAGTGCAAGGAATGAATAATTAACCTTTTATGACAGAGATCAACTTTTAAAATGAGACATGTTTAGTAGATGGAAAACTGAAAATCCAGTAAGAATCAACGTTTCTGAGAACCAGAAAGTTTCGTTCATTTTGTCCTGATTGTTTTCAGTTCTCTTCATTTTTTGACTTTTACATAGAGCTGTATGCATATTGGTAAGTTAAAGTGAACTTACATAGTTATTGTTATGTTTTGATTTTGGAGCAGAGGCCTCAAATTATATTTTAAAATAATACGAACCTTGTGATCAAGTCCAGGCTCTTACTTAAAGTAATGTGATCATTCTGTACACATTAGAAGTATACCAGAAGGCCGGGCCCGATGGCTCACACCTGTAATTCCAGCATTTTGGGAGGCCAAGGCAGGCGGATCACCTGAGGTCAGGAGTTCGAGACCAGCCTGGCCAACATGGTGAAACCCCGTCTCTACTAAAAATACAAAAATGAGCTAGGCGTGGTGGTGGGTGCCTGTAATCCCAGCTACTCGGGAGGCTGAGGCAGGAGAATCACTTGAACCTGGGAGGCGGAGGTTGCAGTGAGCCGAGATCGCGCCCTTGCACTCCGGCCTGGGCGACAGATGAGACTCTGTCTCAAAAAAAAAAAAAAAAAGGAAAAGGACACTGGTGCCAGGGCTGGCTCATTGTTTTTCCCTGAAACACTTACTTTTCCATTTTGTTTTGTTATGTTAGATATATTCTATTGCTATTAGAAAATAATGGTCCTTAGAACAATGTTAAATTATTAAGAAGTTCTAGATATGTTTGCTGTTTTGATAATTAAAAATTGTATTTGACTAGTTGTTTTATGTAAAGCTATGGATAGCAAGAAATGAAAAATTTTACATTTTAAATCTCTAAACTCTAAAAATTCATATATATAGAAGGGATTCCATAGCATAAAATCTGGGAATTCATAGTATTTGGAACCAGTCAGTGGAGCTGCATTGTGAATGTTGATTTCCAGGAGGGAGTGGTTGTGTTGGCCCAAGCTCCTGCTTACTAGGTTCTATGTCCAGTCACCATCCCCCATGGGGTGGGCCTGAAGCACCCAGCAAAGCCCAGAGAGCCAGGCTCCAAGGGGCCCATGGCAAGGGCCAGAAGAAGAGGAGGAGTGGGGGGGAAGAAGAGGAGGAGCGGGGGGAAGAAGAGGAGGAGCGGGGGGAAGAAGAGGAGGAGGAGGAGGAGACACTAAGCGTGGGTGGGGAAAGAAAGAGTGGCCATAAAGAAGTGAGGGAGGTTAATGGGGCCAGACACCCCCAGGGCTGAAGACCACAGCAAGGAACTTGGGTTTTCTTTCAGCTACAGCAACCAGCCATCCCAGCCATCGGCTCCAAGCGTGAGGTTGTCAGGGAAAGTAGAATGCAGAAGGCAGAGACCCTGTGGGGTGCCTTGGGTTGGGCTGGGGTAGCCATACAGGTGAGTGCTGGAAGCTGAAGGGGCAGAACTAGCTGGTGGACTTAATGAGGAAAGGGATCCAGGAGGGTACAGGGTGAACCACGGTGCCATTTACTGCAAAGGGGACATCTAGGAAACTTAGGGAAGAGATCCAGCTCTGATTTGGAGAAGTTGAGTTTGAGATGCCAAATGGAGAGCCGTGTGGAGTCATCGAACAGTCAGTCTGTTGTTGGAGCCTAGAGCTCGGAAGAGAGGCAGATGGCCCCAGTGTACCGGTCATCAGCTACTGATGGTATGCAAAGCCTGGGAATCCAGGGCACACGAGGAGTGCCCTCAGAGAGGAGAGGGCTCTGGGCCTGAGAAAGTTCAGCTTCAGACAAGGAAGAGCCTCACAGCACATCTGGGAGAGAGGGAGTGCCCAGCAGAGGGCACAGGTCGTCCGGGCCAGATGCTGGAGAGACCTGGAAGGAGGAGGGCTGATGGTCCTAGTAAGATTGTACTTAACCTCCTTCTTACCTTGTCCAAGGACGGGACGGCCCACGCTCAGTCCGCAGGCACGTGGTGAGCGCGCTTGGCAAGGCAAAGTATAGTAAAGCATCGAGAATGGAGCGCACACCTGCTGCAAACACCCTCAGAGGACCATAGAAAGGGTTAGCCACCTCCATTATACACTAAAGAAAGTATTTACTCACGAAAATTTTTAATTAATGAAAAAAGTATTTAAAATGTCCTGGCCGGGCATGGTGGCTCATGCCTGTAATCCCAGCACTTTGGGAGGCCGAGGAGGGTTGATCACCGGAGGTCAGGAGTTCAAGACCAGCCTGGCCAACATGGTGAAAACCTCATCTCTACTAAAAATACAAAAATTAGCCGGGCATCATGCTGGACACCTGTAATCCCAGCTATTGGGAGGCTGAGGCAGGAGAATCGCTCGAACCTGGGAGGCGGAGGTGGCAGTGAGCCGAGATTGTACACCTGCACTCCAGCCTGAGTGACAGAGCAAGGCTCGTCTCAAAAAAATGAAAATTAAAAAATTAAAAATGTCCTATTTCCTGCCATGCACGACAAGTCCTTCAAGATTTTCTTTAAATAGCCGGGCGTGGTGGCTCACGCCTGTAATCCCAGCACTTTGGGAGGCCAAGATGGGCAGGTCACGAGGTCAGGAGATCGAGACCATCCTGGCTAACACGGTGAAACCCCATCTCTACTAAAAACACAAAAAATTAGCCAGGCGTGGTGGCGGGCGCCTTAGTCCCAGCTACTCAGGAGGTTGAGGCAGGGGAATGGTGTGAACCCAGGAGGCGGAGTTTGCAGCGATCCTAGGTCACGCCACTGCACTCCAGCCTGGGCGACAGAGCTAGACTCTGTCTCAAGAAAAAAAAAGATTTTCCTTAAATAATGTTTGTAAATTGGCCCTGCCCTTGAGTTTACATTTGTGAATACAGTTCTGTGGTTGCTCTCATGTTATTTGGTTGCTCTCATGTTATTTGGTTGCTTTCGGTTTGCGTGTGGGAGTTTGGAAAGTCTCTCAGTGGAACTCCAATGCAGTCTGAGCAGCCTTGGGAGGCTTGCAGGTGCTGAAAAGGCCTTTTATCTTTTCCTCTTACTCTCACTCACTCTTTCTGCAATATTTCAATCATTAAGCAGTCATTTAAGGCACAGCAGAAGCTGGGCATGGTGGCACATGCCTGTGATCCCAGCTATTCAGGAGGCTGAGGCGGGAGGATCCCTTGAGCCCAGGAGTTGGAGGCTGCCGTGAGCTATCATTGTGCCACACACTCCAGCCTGGGCAACAGAGTGAGACCCTGTCTCAAAAATAAAAAGACACAACAGAATTATATGTTAAACTCACAGTGCTTTAGAGGTGGGAAGAATATACCAGGAAAATGCTAGCAACTGGAATTTCTAAAGCAGCTCTTAATAATATTAAAATTCATACACCTCTGCATTTGAAGCTGTTGTGGAATATGTGTTCTATTATCCTTTTTCAGTATTTCAGTATTTATTGGACAAAGACTGGCCTTGGAGAACACCACAGTTCTGCTCAATGCCACATTAGAAATTTTTCTGTTGTAAAAAAAAGAAAATGGACAAGTTATTCCTGCATCACCATAGTGATAGAATTAATAATTTGATTTAAAATAGAATATGTGAAAATAAATCATGGAAAAAGAAATGGTGTAAGCTTGGCAATAGGCAGATCGGAATTCAGATTCTGGCCCCACCCCCGACCACTGTGTGAAACTTTGGGCAAATTACTTTTATGGGAAAATTAACAGGATCTATTCTCATATGGTTGTGGGATTAAATAAGTAGATATCCAAAGTCCTCAAAATAGTGCCTGGCACTTAGTAAGCACTAGGTAAGTGTTATCTCTTGCTAGAATGTGACTGATACAGAAACTGACACCTAGAGAGGTGCCTATGATCACAGTTTCCCAGGAACAGATGAGACCACAGCCAAAATCTGCTATTTCTTTTAGATTTATTCTTTCAAATTACAGAAAGCCACAGATAAAAACTGCCTTGTGAGCGAGGCCCCAGGGCCTCAGGCCAAGACTCCCTTCTAGGCTTGTCAGGAATAAAACACCTTTAGCCAAAGCCTCTGTTCCAGCTTTCTGAACCCTGGGCCTGACAGAATTACAGAAACCAGTTGCCCCTTGAGGCCTCACTATCCTAGGCTAATTGTAACTTCTCCCATTTAGCTTGTTTCACCCATTTTAATACATATGGGAATCATGTGGAGCAATAACCTTTGCATCCTAATAACCATCTTGTCTCTCCTCTAGGGTCAGATTCTGGAATTGAGGGATGAGGGATTTCAAAAACAAGTAACATTTCAATAAATCTGTTAGACCAACATAGGGCTGCCGAATTTTTTTACTTTGCCAAATAAGATGTTAGAAAAAATAAAAGCTGCTTCCATCTCCCACCACCGTCACTTCATAAAAGAAAGGACATTTCGAAATCAGGCCAGTAACAGGACATGACTCAGAGTGCAGTGCTCGGACCACAAGACTCGTGTGTGTTGGTCAGTCTACTAGGTTTTGAATTCCCCAGGGAATGTGTCTTATTCATATGTAAATGCCCAGCTCCTAGGTGGGTGTTCTTGTAAAAGTCAGTGCTCAGTCAACGGGCGCAGTAGCTCACGCCTGTAATCCCAGCCCTTTGGGAGGCCGAGGCGCGTAGATCACTTGAGGTCAGGAGTTCGAGACCAACCTGACAAACATGGTGAAACCCCGTCTCTACTAAAAATACAAAAATTTGCTGGGCATGGTGGCACACACCTGTAATTCCAGCTACTCAGGAAGCTGAGGCAGGAGAATCGCTTGAATCTGGGAGGCAGAGGTTTCAGTGAGCTGAAATCAGTGCACTCCAGCCTGGGCAAGAGAGCAAGACTCCATCTCAAAAAATAAATAAATAAATAAATAAAGTCAGTGCTCAGTCGGTGCTATCTGAAATACGTGAATTGACCAAACAAGAGCCGGTATTTGATGTGGTATTGATGGAAAAAGCCAACCCTCATCTCCTTGACGGGTCCATACTCACTCGCCTTTCCCCATGCTGATTCCCACTATTCCTGCGTGTTTTCTATTTTCTTTACATCTAAATTGCCTTGGAAAAGCTCTGACTTAAATCTTGGTGTGACACTAAGTCACTGTGTTACCTTGCTCAACAGAATTGCATCTTTTTTTTTTTTTTTTTTTTTTGAGGCGGAGTTTCGCTCTTGTTGCCCAGGCTGGAGTGCAATGGCACGATCTTGGCTCACCACAACCTCTGCCTCCTGGGTTCAAGCGATTCTCCTGCCTCAGCCTCAGAATTGCATCTTGAACCCTAGTGCTTATGAAGAAGGTAATAATTCTAAGACCTCTTAAAGTCATTTCTTCCGTGAGGAGTCATGGGAGTCTTTTGGGCTTCTCAGTGATGCTGAAATTGTTAGGGCCTCAGGAGGCCAAGCTGCCAATTAAGCGAATCCAGTAGTTCCTCAAAACGTTCAACATCGAATTACCCAGCAATTCCACTCCTAGGTGTAAACCCAAGAGAATTAAAAACATACCTCCACACAAAAACTGGTAGATGGATGTTCATAGCAATATTTGTCATCATAACTAAAAGGTGAAAACAACCGAAATGTTCATCAAATGAAGAATGTATAGACAAAACGTGATACATCCACACAATGGAATATAACTCGGCAATGAAAAGGAATAAAGTGCTGACACATGCTACAACATGGATGAACCTTGAAAACATCACACTAAGTGAAAGAAATAAGACACAAAAAAGACACATATTATATGATTACATGTATATGAAATAACCAGAACAGGTAAATCTACAGAGACAGAAGTCAAGTAGTGGTTTCTAGGGGCTGGGGAGAGGGGGAACTTAAGAGTGACTGCTAATGGGGGGAGGGTTTCTCTTTGAGATAATGAGTAAGTTCTGGAATTGGATAGTGGTGATGGTTGCACAATTTTGTGAATATACTGTGAAACCATGGAATTGCATACATCAAAATGGTGAGTTTTGTCTTATTTGAAATTATAAGTTATGTAAATTACGTCTTGATTTAAAAAAAAAAAATGACAGGAGAGGGAAGAATCCAGGGCAGGAAAGGCAATGGGAGCTCTGTGGTCAGACCTGGCCATGGGCACAGTCTAGGGGAGGACTCATGTGAAGACAGAGATGCTGTCTTGTCCTTCAGGCCTCCTTGGTGAGTCAGCGGTCCTCTTCTGAAGTACAGGTTAAGGTCTGAATATGTGTTTATAAGGCCTGCTTCTTCATACTTGACCCACCAAAAATACATGCCCCCACACACTCTCTCCAAGCCTGCAAATATGCGTGTGGATAGGGACCTCCAAAACTGTAAAGCACCCATGAAAAAAGTCTAAGGCGGTGAAGATCTGTGTTGTGCTGCTTGGCATGCAAGGAATGGAAACTTACTAAGTGACTTCAAGAAAAGAGGGGTTTTCTCCTGAGGATCTGGAAACTGTATTGAGCCAAAAGCCCTGTGGGGAAAAGTATTCTGTTCTTGCCTTCAGGCGTTTCAACTTTGCCATCCCTGTTTACTCCACTCGTACCTTGTCCACTCCGTAATCTGCAGCCCAATTCCAGAGGGAGCAGGGGAGATGGGCTTTGCTAAGGCCAGGCCAATTCTTACCTAGCCTTGTCCCGTCAAACAGGCCCACTGGCCAGTTGCTGGGGCTCACTTGACCCAGTCGGTGGCCATTTGTGTGTCCCTGAGCAGGTGCTGTGGTGAGGCAGGGCCAGCCAGGTGGCACTGAGCAGCTGCAGGACTGATGTGATTGCAGGACTGTAAGAATAATTATTATCACTGAGCTTTAAATACTGTGTTTTCTGTAAAAGTGAGTGTCCTTGAAGCATTGAGCAAGCTGTGCAAATTACCAGAGATTATATTTTATATTGAATTTCCCAGTTCCTACTGTGAAAATTTAAAAACAACCTCTACTGAATTATCCCCCAAAATGCATTTCCTCTAAGTCCTAATACTAAGTGATTATGTAACCATGGAAACGGTTATTTTGGGAGAAAGAAAATCAGAGAGAATTGGATCTTTAGCATAGCTTTATAAAATCGGACTTTGCTTAATGGAACTTTAAACTCCACAGCTCACAGAGTATAGGTTCTTATGCTCAGTAGGACACATGATGAGCTCCTGTAGGGTACATCCATTTCAATAATTGGTTTTTGAATTCTCTAAGGAGAGACACTATCCCAGAAAAAAAGAAAAGAGCAGCGAAAAAAGTCAAGTGATTTTTCTGCTGCAGTCCCAGATCTGTTTTCTGTCATCTTTCAGTAGTTTTCTTGACCCCATTGGCCCTCTTTGGCACTGATTTGATCCTATGGCTGTCAAGTCCCAGAATACTCAGCTTTCAGGACAATCTGGAAATTATTAGCACAGATGAAATTTCAACTTCAAAGTTAATTTTTTGAAGGTCATTTTAAAATGAAAGGAATTGACCTGGCGCGGTGGCTCACACCCATAATCCCAGCACTTTGGGAGGCCGAGGTGGGCTAATCACCTGAAGTCAGGAGTTTGAGACCAGCCTGGCTAACGTGGTGAAACCCCATCTCTACTAAAATTGCAGAAATTAGCCGGGCATGGTGGTGCATGCGCCTTTAATCCCAGCTACTCGGGAGGCTGAGGTAGAATTGCTTGAACCCGGGAGGCGGAGGTTTCAGTGAGCCAAGACCATGCCATTGCACTCCAGTCTGGGTGACAAGAGTGAAACTCCGTCTCAAAATAAATACATAAATAAAAAGTTTAAAAAATAAGATGAAAGGACCTATAATTTTAAATTATGCATATTACTGTATATACTGTTGAACTTATTAAATATATAGCAGCCACCTGGATGCATACACATATTCTTCTTACCTCTCATTTTGATCTCTATCTCTAGCCAAATTTATTTTCAGATTTTTTTTTTCGAGTCATTCTGTCACCCAGGCTGGAGTGCAATGGCGCGATCTCCACTCACTGCAACCTCAGCCTCCCAGGTTCAAGAGATTCTCCCGCCTCAGCCTCCCTAGTAGCTGGGATTACAGGGGCCTGCCACCACTCCCGGCTAATTTTTGTATTTTTAGTAGAGATGAGGTTTCACAATATTGGCCGGGCTGGTCTCGAACTCCTGACCCAAGTGTTCTGCCCACCTTGGCTCCCAAAGTGCTGGGATTACAGGCATGAGCCACTGTGCCCCACCTCTCAGATTTGTTTTCTAGAGCTGCAGAATTGGAAATGTTCCTGTTTATGAGCACTACAATAACATTTACTTTAGCTCTGAAAAGTAAATATAGCAGCAGGGACTAGGTAGGTAGACCAGATGTCTCTGTGTGTGGCCATCAGCCGTTACATGTTTCTTTTACTCTCCTCTAGAAACCCTTGCCCTGAGACATCCAGAAGAAAATTTTTAGTGGGATTACCACAAATGTTTTTGTGTGTAAAACCTGTTTTTAAAATATCTCAGAAAATCTACTTTCTTGGGTGGAGAACTGCAGTGGCTTCCCATTCCTTATCTAACGTAACCCTCAGACTTCCTATACAGAAAGGATGCCTGGAACAGGATGGCGCTCAGGGCCTGGCCTCTCTGCCAAGCACGCACATCACAGGAATCTCCGATCACGGCGTGAAAATCAGGACCTTCAAACTGTAAAACAAAAATCACATTTTTGATGCCTTAGAGCTGGATTTTTCAGTATTTCTTAGAAATGGAACGCTTCGTCACACGGAACTGTATGGAATGCCAGTAGCAAAGAGGGAAAAGACGAGTCCCCTGGTGAGGAGCCAGAGCCCTTGTGTTCGCTTCTGGCCTGCTGCTCTGTGGCCCCTCTGTTGCCTCCAAATGTGAGGCTCCCTAGGGTGCAGTTTAAAAACTAGTACCAGTTTTCAAAATTCGTACCAGCAGAACCAAATGCAATTTATAGCCAATGCCAAAGCAAAGTGGTATTTTATTAAAATAAATATATGAAACCAAAGTGAAAATTTAATAAAATAAAATTTAGTACATATTCACATTTGTAACATTTGCTTATTATAAACAAACCAAAAGATCTCTATGGCTATATTGATAAGAACAAAATTGGAATTCAGTGGTCTTAGATGACGGTTGAGTTTTTCGCTGGACTTAACATCCAGCTTATTCCTGCGAGGGAGGGGCGTGTGGGAACATCCTGACATATGCAGATGAGTTGTTGCAAATGGTAGCAAAAATGGGGTCTTTCGTTAAGGTTGCCTTGTAATTACAAGAAATATTTTAAGTTAAATGATGTAGAAATGTGAAAAGGAGAATCATAAGAAATTTTCTTCTGGCTAGCACAGTGGCTTACGCCTGTAATTCCAGCACTTTGGGAGGCCAAGGTGGGAAGATTGCTTGAGCCCAGGAGTTCAAGACCAGCCTGGGTCTCTAGTGTCTATAAAAAAAAAAAATACCCCCACAAATTAGCTAAGTGGGGTGGTGTGTACCTGTAGTCCCAGCTGCTTGGGAGGCTGAGACAGGAGGATTGCTTGAGCCTTGGAGTTTGAGGCTACAGTGAGCCAAGACCGTGTCACTGCACTCCAGCCAGGACAACAGAGTGAGACCCTGTCTCAAAAAACAAAGAAAGAAATTGTCTTCCAAGTTGAATTCTTAACAGTCTCTAACAGCTCTTCACATTCTTTAACACAAATGTGACATCTGATAAACGTTATATTTATAGCGTTGGGTTATGGGTTACATTGTCCCCTGTGAGAACATGACAGTTGCTCTGTGAAGAGAGCTTGGGCCCTGCAGGTGAGCCCCAGCTCAAGTGGCCTTGGGCGAAGCAGGGTGTGCATCCTCTGTGCCTCTTAGGGACTCACTTCTACCGTAAGACTACTGAACAGGTGCTGCATTGTCTACAAAAATGACCTGAACCTCCTTCCAAACAACACATTTGAAAGAAGTTGAAAATATGTGCATAATATTTTTATGGGAATTTGAGCTACACAGGTAGATGCATTTTTCAAAACTCAGCAGATATACACTTAAGATTTGTGTTTCATTGGACATGAATTTTACATTGAAAGAAAAAACCATGAACAAATATTGATTCTTAGATAACATTCTGTGAGCTGCAGTATTTCAGAGGGAGTGTACTGCTGTCTTCCCTTTTTTTGAAATACATCAAAAAATAAGATGGGTTGAGGAATGGATACGTGGATAGATCTGTGATTTTTTTTAAGTACAATAAAATGAAGCTGGGCACAGTGGCGTGTGCCTGTAATTCCAGCTACTCAGGAGACTGAGGCAGGAGGTTCACTTGAGCCTAGGAGTTCGAGGCCAGTCTAGGCAATGTAGCAAGAACCTGTCTCTAAAAAGAAAAAAAAAAAGCCTAAAAGTACAGTAAAACAAAAATGTCAGAATCTAAATAGTAGGTATTCAAGTATTCACTACAAAATTATTTCTAATTTATTTTATGTTTGAAATTTCTATAATAAAATGTAGGGGGAATAAAGAAAAATACATATATGTAAAGCTGTGATCAGAAGCTTACAGAAAAATAAATTACATAGTAGCACAGGTTAATAAATTGACAGTGCCCTACAAATTACAGTATGAAACGTAAGAAGTGTGTGTCAGGTTTTATCACAATACTTTTGTTTGCTGAATTCTTTGAAACACTTCCAAGGAATCCAGGGAACTCAGGGAAAACAACTAAGTACTGTACTACTATTAATAAAGGTACAGTTAATAACAGTACTGTACTACTATTAATAAAGGTACAGTTTCAGAATTATTTAAGAGGTGTGTCCCACCAGGCAAGGTGGCTCACATCTGTAATCCCAGCACTTTGGGAGGCCAAGGCAGGAGTACTGCTTGAGCCCAAGAGTTTGAGACCAGCCTGGGTAACGTGTTGAGACCTCATCTCTACAAATAATTTTTTTAAATTAGCTGGGCATAGTGCCACACACCTGTAGTCCCAGCTACTCCAGAGGCTGAGATGGGAGGATTACTTTAGCCCAGGAGTCGAGGCTGCAGTGAGCAATGATCATGCCACTGCACTCCAGTTTAAGTGACAGGGTGAGGCCCTGTCACAAAAAATAATAATAACACGCCGGGTGTAGTGGCTTATGCCTGTAAAATCCCAGCACTTTGGGAGGCCGAGGTGGGCGGATCACCTGAGGTTGGGAGGTTGCGACCAGCCTGACCAACATAGAGAAACCCTGTCTCTATTAAAAATACAAAATTAGCTGGGCATGGTGGTGCATGTCTGTAATCCCAGCTACTCAGGAGGCTGAGACAGGAGAATCACTTGGACCTGGGAGGCGGAGGTTGTGGTGAGCCGAGATCACACCATTGCACTCCAGCCTGGGCAACAAGAGTGAAACTCTATCTCAAATAATAATAATAATAATAATAATAATAATAATAATAATAATAAAGAGGTGTGTGCTCTGTATTGCTTAGTACCCAAGTGTAGCTGTAAGATAGCTCATATTTATTGAAACTTGCCATGTGGAGGCACATTTTGTGCACATTAGATGAGCTAACATAGTAATCCTCACACTAACCCAATGAGTTCATTATCTTCATTTTGCAGATGAGGAAATAAAGGCACATAAGATTACACAAGACTACACAATACCAACTATTACTTGATTGATCCAGGATTTCAAATTTTAAACCTAAAGATTATGAGAGACTACTTTAGATTAAAAGTTCACCAAGCATTCTGTGAGCATCAGATGCATGCTAGACACTGCCAGCCACTGAATGACAAAGATGAATGAGGCATGAACCTATGCATTTGAAGAAGGAGATTGCCTCAGGGACATCCTTTTTCTCAGATTCTGAAGGAACTCTCATCAACTTCGCATCTCCATCCACTTCATATCTTGAACCTAATTTTCCAGTGAAAGCCAGGATAGCTTTTTCTTGAGATGGAGTCTCACTCTGTCACCCAGGCTGGAGTGCAGTGGCACAGTCTTGGCTCACTGAAACCTCCACCTCCCAGGTTCAAGCTATTCTCCTGCCTCAGCCTCCCGAGTAACTGGGATTACAGGCACCTGCCACCACACCCAGTTAATTTTTGTATTTTTAGTAGTGCTGGGGTTTCACCATGTTGGGCAGGCTGGTCTCGAACTCCTGGCCCACCTCAGCCTCCCAAAGTGCTGGGATTACAGGCGTGAGCCACCACACTCAGCCCAGGATAGCTTTTGATGTACATATAGAGGTCCTTATGATTCAAGAAAGTGAAGACAAGCTCATAGAAGGGGAAAAATGTTTATAAGTCATGCATCTGATAAAGGACTTGTATCTAGAATCATAAAGAACTCTTACAACTCAATGATAACATAAGTAAACTGATTTTTAAATCAGCAAAGGATTTAAATAGACATCTCCCAAGTAAGATAGATGAATGGCTAATCAGCCACAAAAAGATGCTAAACATCTTTAGCCGTTAGGAAAATGCAAAGCAAAACCACAGTGACATTCCACTTCATAACCCTAGGATGGCTGTGCCTAAAAAGTCAGATAAAACAAGTGTTGCCGAGGATGTGAAGAAATTGGGATCCTCATATACTGCTGGTGGGAATGTAAAATAGTCCAGCCACTTTGGAGAACAAACTGGTAGTTCTAAAAAACGTTAAACACAGATGCCATATGGCCCACCAGTTCCACTCCCAAGTGTATGTCCAAGAGAATTGAAAATACACATCCACGCAAAAACTTCTAGACAAATACTCATAGCAGCATTATTCATAATAATCAAAATGTGTAAACAAGCTGGGCATGGTGGCTCACACCTGTAATCCCAGCACTTTGGAGGCCCAGGTGAGTGGATCACTTGAGCTCAGGAGTTTGAGACCAGCCTTGGCAACATGGTGAAATCCCTTCCCTATGAAAAATTATCCAGGCATGGTGATGCGCACTGGTAGTCCCAGCCACTTTGAGGGGCCGAGGCGGGAGGATTGCTTGAGCCCAGGAGGTCGAGCCTTCAGTAGCCAAGATTGCATCACTGCACTCCAGCCTAGGTGACAAAATGAGACCCAGTCTCAAAAAAAAAAAAAAAAAAAAAGTGAACAACCCAAATGCCCATCAGCCGATGAATGGATACACAAAATGTGACCCATCCACGCAATAGAATGTTATTCAGTTACAAAAAGAAATGAAGTCCTGATGCATGCTACAACATGGATGATCCTTGAAAACATTATGCTAAGTCAAAGCCACCAGACACAAAAGACCACATATGGTATGATTTCATTTATATGAAATGTCCAGAATAGGTGTATCTATAGAGACAGAGTAGATGAATGTTGCATGGAGCCAGGTGGACTTGGGGGATGAGGAATTGCTTTAATGGGTACAGAGTTTCCTCTTGGAGTGATGAAAATGTTCTAAAAGTGATTGATGGTTGCACAACTTTGAATATACAACAAAAAAGTCATTGAATTGTGCATTTTAATCGAGACTCCCTGTTGCAACTGGCTTGTGAGAGCTTTACTTGGACACTTCAGTAAAATTAATTTGGAGACTCCTGATCATTCGAATCTGCCTAATTTCAGGGCCTTCTGATTTAATACCAAGGAGGTAAGATGCATTATGTTTCATCCATGTGCCACACATGTGGTGACAGTGTGGGGATGCTTCTGAGAGGATGCAGTATGAGATCCATAGCATTTCAGATTGTGCATGTACTTTGTCTTTTTGAAAATCAGTTTAAGAGAGAAAGGTGGAAGAAATGAAATAGAAAAGCAAAAAATACTGATTCAAAATACAGTTTCCATACTGAAAATATGTCTTAAGAATCTCCTTTAAAAAAACTATCTTTGTGGAAATTGGCAGGTAATTTCTAAGTTGTTTCCATAGGATTTGGAGTTGTTCTTCTCCATGCAGTGCCTGACACAGTAACATATAGATATGAGATGTTATAGCATATATCACTACTTCATTCCTTTCAATAGTTGAACCACATGAATGAACAACTAAATCTAACCAAATTTTGTAAACTGTTCATCATGATGGGCTAACTGACGTGAAATTATTGTTTACCACTGTGCCTAGAACAATGCCTGGCATATAACAGGTGTTTAATAAACTTGTTACATGAATAGATTTTTGTGTTATCACTGTTCTTTTTCTGCTCTCTCTACCATTCATAGCCCAGTATTCCTATGTATACAAAATTAATTTTTGGCTGGGTACAGTGGCTCACGCCTGTAATCTCAACACTTTGGGAGGCCAAGGCAGGAGGATCACTTGAGCCTAGGAGTTTGAGAGCAGCCTGGGCATCTTGGCGAGACCTCATCTCTACTAAAAGTAAAAAAAAAAAAAAAAAAATTAACCGGGCCATAGTGGTGTGCACCTGTGATCCCAGCTCCTTGGGATGCTGAAGTGGGAGGATTGCTTGAGTCTAGGAGTTCGAGGCTGCAGTAAGCCATGATCAAGTCACTGCACTCCAGCCTGCGTGGCAGAGCAAGACCTTGCCTCAAAAAAAAAAAAGAAAATTATTTTTCTTGAAAGCTCAGATAGATGTAAGCATAATATCTCTTCATAGCAGCATTATTCACAATTGGGCAAAAAGTGGAAACAACCCAAGTGTCATCAGCTGACAAATGGATAAACAAAATGTGGTGTATCCCTACAATGAAATATGATTCCGCCACAAAAAGGAATGAGGAGCTGAACTGTGCTACAGCACAGCCTCCTTTAGAGCACAAGTGTTCTAGCTCAGAGAAAAGTGAAAGCTGTAATCGTGTGTTGTGTGAGCACTTCCTTCGTCCCAGTGAACAATAATAATATGTTCACAATATCAAGGAATGTAATTAAAGCTTTTCAAATAGAACTTAAGGTACAAGGAAGCTGCTCTTTGATAATTTCATATCAAAGAAAGCATTCAAAAAAGGAAGAAAGTAAAACCTTTCTTAGGGTAGTGCATGCATTAGCGGTTAGAATTAAATATCTTTATTTCACCAAACTCCCTTGATCACATAATAACTAGGATCCATGATATCAACAAAAGCTACCTTTGAACTATAGCATTATTCTATTATTATATTAACTGACTGAAGGAACTCTCCACACAAATAGAATTTCCATTTACTTACAATTTTATTCATGTGACAACAATTAAGTGCATGGGATGCTCGTATTTCTCATTCTGTTCGATATTTGTGAAAATGTAGTGTTCTGCATTATTTCTGTGAAGAAAGAATGAAAGATTCCTTATCCAGCTACTGAGGCAGGTAGTCATTGCTAAGAAAGAAACTGCTTTGCCATGACTTTCTGCCAGGATACATGCAGTGACTAAATATATCTTCTAAGATAGACAAGACTTAACAGATCGTTTTGCCAAAAAAGGAAATTTTTTATTAACCTCAATTGAACATGTTTAATGACATCCCAGATCTCTTTTAAAATAGGAGACTCAGCAGAGGTGAACACAGATGCAAAGGTCGGTTTCTCATTCCAGCTCTCCTTTGAAACATAGTGTGACCTGAGCAAATCCGTGTGTTTGGTATCTGGGGCACCCCCTCTGAGAAAGCTCTTTATCTAGGAGTCCTCGGACTTCCCTTTGTTACCCTTTGTTGACCACGTGCTTCTCATAGTTAGCGTTCTTCCCTGGAATGATCTACAGGAGACCTGGTGGACCTATTCGGGAATGCTGCTGTGACAGATTCAGTCATGTATACAGTCATAGCTGCAGAGAAGAGGAAGCACCCGGAGGCCTCCAGTGAGCAAGAGCTGTGTTGAATGCACTTTGTCCTTCTTTCTTTGATTTAGTTCACGTAAATGACGTTGAGGAATTTGCTTTTTTTTTTTTTTTTTTTTTTGAGACACAGTCTCACTCTGTCGCCCAGACTGGAGTCAGTCTGGAGTGTCGCCAGACGATCACAGCTCTGTCGCCCAGACTGGATCACAGTCTGTCGCCCAGACTGGAGTGTCGCCCAGACGATCACAGCTCACTGCAGCCTGGACCTCCCAGGCTCAAGTGACCTCCCACCTCAGCCACCTGAGTAGCCAAGATCATAGGTGTGCACCACGATGCCCAGCTAATTTTTTGTATTTTTAGTAGAGACGAGGTTTCGCCGTATTGCCCAGGCTGGTCTTGAACTCCTGGGCTCAAGCAACCTACCCACCTTGGCCTCCCAAAGTGTTGGGATTACAGGCATGAGCTACCGCACCCAGCCTTCATCAGCTTTCAATTCTCTTTTAACCCCTAAACTAATCTTAAAATACACTTTCTCCTACAAATCTGTTAAGATTTACTATGAAGTATTGTTTTTCAGATGCCAGTCGTGGCTATAATTTATTATATTTAGGGCAAGGTTAATCGTGATTATTTGAAGACAGCTTTGTGGTTCCCGGAAAAGATATACCTGCTAGGGCCGGGCACGGTGGCCTGTAATCCCAGCACTTTCGGAGGCCAAGGTGGGCAGATCACCTGGGGTCAGGAGTTCAAGACCAGCGTGGCCAACATGGTGAAACCCTGCCTTTACTAAAAATACAAAAATTAGCCGGGCTTGGTGACGCATGCTGTAATCCCAGCTACTCGGGAGGCTAAGGCAGGAGAATCGCTTGAACTTGGGAGGCAGAGGTTGCAGTGAGCCAAGATCGTGCCACTGCACTTCAGCCTGGGCAACAGAGTAAGAGTCTGTCTCAAAAAAAAAAAAGAAAGAAAGAAATACCTGCTAGAATTCCTCATTCATCAAATTTGTGGAGGAAGCTCTGTGAGCACCTCAGCTTCCCAATTGCGGGGATCCTTCCATGAGAAGAAATTCTGGGGAAGATAAAAACCTCTGCTTTATGGAATGTTACAAATGCATCAGGTTTGCATAGGGAATTACTTACCTATCCCCCATACTGTTCATCCTCTAGCCTGAAACTCAGTAAATGTTTGTGGAATATAGGTATGAACTGGAAGATTGTAGCCCAACTCCATCAAATAACGAAAGAAAACATATGTTATATTTTAGTTCAGATTTTTTTTTTTTTTTTTTTTTTTTTGAGACGGAGTTTTGCTGTTGTTGCCCAGGCTGAAGTGCAATGGCGCAATCTCGGCTCACCTCAACCTTCGCCTCCTGGGTTCAAGCAATTCTCCTGCCTCAGCCTCCCGAGTAGCTGGGATTACAGGCATGTGCTATCATGCCCGGCTAATTTTGTGTATTTTTTTTTTTAGTAAAGACAGGGTTTCTCCATGTTGGTCAGACTGGTCTCGAATTCCCGACCTCAGGTGATCCACCTGCCTTGGTCTCCCAAATTGCTGGGATTACAGGCATGAGCCACTGCGCTTGGCCTAGTTCAGATATCTTATATCTAATGACTTGGTTTAGTGGTCCCCAGCCTTTTCGGCACCAGGGACTGGTTTCGTGGAAAACTGTTTTTCTGTGGACCATGGTGGGGTGGATGGTTTCAAGATGAATCCAGTGCATTACGTTTATTGTGCTCTTCTACTACGATTACGTTGTAATATATAATGAAATAATTATACAACTCACCATAATGTAGAATCAGTGGGACCCCTGAGCTTGTTTTCCTGCAACTAGATGGTCCCATCTGGGGGTGATGGGAGACAGTGACAGATCATCAGGCATTCGATTCTCATAAGGAGCATGCAACCTAGATCCCTCACATGCAAAGTTTACAATAGGATTTGTGCTCCTATGAGAATCTAATGCCATCACTGATATGACAGGAGGTGGAGCTCAAGCGGTAATGCGATTGATGGGGAACAGCTGTAAATACAGATGATGTTTTGCTTGCTGGCTGGCACTGAGCACCTCCTGCTATGTGGCCTGGTTCACACAGCATGAGAATGTGGCCTAGGGTTTGGAGACCCCTGACTTAGTTCATACTCATGTAAAGTTAGTACTTCTTTTAAAACATTCATCTTTGTCCTCCTTTCGACTGTTGACTATTTGAGTGTTGACTGTTTCACTGTTGAGTGACTTTAGGGTGTTGACTGTTTCAGAAGAAACTGAATGCTATTATGGTACATTATAAAGGTACAAAAGTGATAAGTATTCTGCTTTCTTAGAGGATTTTTCACATTCTAAAGAGGTGTTAAGGCCAGGCACAGTGGCTCATGCCTGTAATCTCAACATGTTGGGAGGCCAAGGTGAAAAGATCCCTCGAGCCCAGGAGTTTGAGGCTACTTTGGACTATGATTGTGCCACTGTACTGCAGCTGAACAACAAAGCAAGACCCTGTCGCTAAAAAAAAAAAAAAAAAAAAAGGGGGGGCTGGGTGCAGTGGCTCATGCCTGTAATCCCAGCACTTTGGGAGGCCAAGGTGGGTGGATCACCTGAGGTCAGGAGTTCAAGACCAGCCTGACCAATATGGTTTCACTTACTAAAAATAGAAAATATTTAAAATTTTTTACTACTAAAAATACAAAAATTAGCCGGGAGTGGTGGTACACACCTGTAATCCCAGCTACTCAGGAGGCTGAGGCAGGAGAATCACTTGACGCGGGGAGGTGGAGGTTGCAGTAAGCTGAGATCGCACCACTGCACTCCAGCCTGGGCGACAGAGCAAGACTCTGTCTCAAAAATAAATAAATAGATAAGAAGAAAAGAAAAAAAGGAAAGAAATAAAGAGATGTTAAAAATAAATTATTTCTAGTAGGACTCACCAAGTTATATTTGATTTTAATACCATTTTGCTTCCTAACGAAAGACACTAGCTTAAACTAACAAAATCGTTATGTCACCAGGCACGATGGCTCACACCTGTAATCCCAGCACTTTGGGAGGCCGAGATGCGCAGATCATCTGAGGTCGAGAGTTCGAGACCAGCCTGACTAACATGGATAAACCCCATCTCTACTAAAAATACAAAATTAGCAGGGCGTGTTGGTGCATGCCTGTAATCCCAGCTGCTTGGGAGGCTAAGGCAGGAGAATCGCTTGAACCTGGGAGGCACAGGTTTCAGTGAGCCGAGATTGTGCCATTGCACTCCAGCCTGGGCAACAGGAGTGAAACTCCATCTCAAAAAAAAAAAAAAAAAACAACTTTTATGTTTTGGCCGAAAAGTTTAATTGCAGTTCTTCCTTGACGAAAAGAAATGGCCAAGATTAGCCTTCCATGGACACTAATGGCTAATGACTCCTTACTTTACATGAAGTGTGTGGGTTAGACTAGAATTGAAGGGATTTTAAATTGAAAGGTTCTCAGGGCCGGGCACAGTGGCTCACGCCTGTAATCCCAGCACTTTGAGAGGCCGAGGCAGGCGGATCACCTGAGATCAGGAGTTTGAGGCCAGCCTGGCCAATATGGTGAAACCCTGTCTCTACTAAAAATGCAAAAATTAGCTGGGTGTGGTGGCGGGCGCCTGTAGTCCCAGCTACTCAGGAGGCTGAGGCAGAAGAATCGCTTGAACCTGGGAGTGCAGTGAGCCGAGATCACACCACTGCACTCCAACCTGGGTGACAGAGTGAGACTCTATCTCAAAATAAATAAATAGAAAGGTTCTCAGGATACATGGTTGCTGGAACCAGTGCTCTCCATTCTGTGGCCGTGGCCGTTTTAAGTCGCTTGTGCCTTAAACTTAATCTAATTGAGACATGATGCTAAGTAAAAGCTGGGTCTAAGGCAGATCAATCACAGCATCAATTAAGGGTATGAGTGAGTCAGCTGCACACACATGTCCCCGGGAACAGCAATGAAGAAGAAAAATGCTTTTTCCCTCTACCACCGTCTACCAATACTCAATGCAAACTAGCCCTGGGAAGAGTTCCTGACTTCTCACAATCTGTTCCCATCATGAACAGAAGGTGCTCCCCGAGGAGGACGAGAGAAGATTTTAATGTGCCACAAAATTAACTGGCCAATTTGTACATTCGCTATTTTTATTTTTTATTTATTTATTTTTTTTTTATTTTTATTTTTTGAGATGGAGTTTGGCTCTTGTTGCCCAGGCTGGAGTGCAATGACGCGATCTTGGCTCACTGCAGCCTCTGCCTCCTGGGTTCAAGTGGTTCTCCTGCCTCAGCCTCCCAAGTAGCTGGGACTACAGGCATGTGCCACCACACCTGGCTCATTTTTGTAGTTTTAGTAGAGACAGGGTTTCACCATGTTAGCCAGGCTGGTCTCGATCTCCTGACCTCGTGATCCGCCCACCTCACCCTCCCAAAGTTCTGGGATTACAGATGTGAGCCCGGCCTTGCTATTTTTAACTTATAGATTGTAAGCTTAATGTTCAGGTTAAACATAAAAATTATGTAAGAACAACTGGCTTCCATATTCCTTCAGAGGTGGGATTTGTACCGTATTACACCAGACGCAATCCTGTCCTTCTATCTTCAGGTTTGTAATAGTAAAATCATTTTCCATCCAGAAGCATGTTTTCAGAATAAACTATGTTTCCCAGTAGTCAGCCAGACAGCTGTGAGACATGGCAAAATGCTGTGTGCAGGAGAGTACACTTTTCTTGAAAATAAAAAAAAAAGTAGCATAATAAAGACTGCTAACAAATAATAAGAACACAGGTTGGAAAGAGGAATATATCGTGTGTTTCACAGACCTAACAATATTTCACGTTTGGTTCCCTGCCATATTGCTTGAGTTTGTACGTTAGTCTGTAGGAACCTGACCAAAGGAGTAGATTTTCTTCCTACAAAATGCTCTCCAACTAGAGGAGTCAGAGAGAAATGGGCCCAGTTGAGGCAGAGGTAGCTTGCGCCACTCCAGGTAACAGAGTGACACTCTGAAAGAAAGAAATGAAGGGAGGGAGGGAGGGAAGGAAGGAAGAGAAAAGAGGGAGAGAGGAGAAAGAGAGAGGGAGGGAGAGGGGGACAGAGAGAGAGAAGGGGCCCAGTCAGCCTTTTCAGTTTTGCTGTGTCAGCTGTATACAGTCTTCACGATATTTGCAAACATCCATTACAAACTGCCAGGAAAACGCCACTTAAATAATACATTTTTTTCTCTTAGTAAGTCTTGTTTCAGGGATTTTTTAAGTTAAGCAGTTTTGAGTGGCCCTCTCTGGTAATCAGACCTGATGAGGGATTATTACCCACTGTTAGATCATAGGACTTATTTTTCCAGCTTTATAAATGAGGAAATTGAGGCCAGAAAAGAGAGGCATCCTGTACCAGCCTTAGAGGGACAGGTGTGTTGAGATTTCATTTTCAGCTTCTCAAAGTGGTAAGTTGTTCAGTGTAGAGAAGGAGAAGGAGAATCACTGTGTTGCTAAATGAGTGAATGCCAAATTCGACTAACGTGAAAGTTAGGTTTCTCATAACAGTATTAACTCACCACATCACCAAGAGGAATAACAAACCATGCATTTAAACTGCAGATGGAGGAATGCAGAATGCTGCTGTTCTATTTCCTTCTAACTCTTTCTTATTTTTATTTTTAAATCTTGACATCATTTTAACATACATATATATATATATATATATATATATATATATATGGAGAGAGAGAGAGACTCACTCTGTCAGCCAGGCTGGAATACGGTGGCATGATTATAGCTCATTGTAGTCTTGAACTCCTGGACACAGAGATCCTCCCACCTCAGCATCCCAAGTAGCTGGGACTACAGGCACATGCTACCATGCCCAGCTAATTTTTATTTTTTATTTTTTGTAGAGACGGGGTCTTGCCATCTTGTCCAGGCTGTTGTTAACATATTTTGAGGTTCGGTGACTTTGGTTTTGTTTTGTTGTTGTTGTTTTTGAGACAGGATCTTGTTCTGTCACCCCGAATGGAGTGCAGTGGCGCGATTGTAGCCCACTGCAACCTCAAACTCCTGGGCCACCTCATCCTCCCAAACTGTTGTGATTACAGGCATCAGCCATCACACCCAGCCCTGGACAGTGACTTTGAAATTTCCCGAGGCTTGAGGAGTCTCAGCGTTTTTAATTCTAGCTGTGTTCCCAAATAAAAAGGTGATACAGAGGAAAATATATACACATACGTTTAATACATGTGTAATAAATTAATATTATATATGTATGTAATGTATAATATATATATATACATATATGTAATGTATTCCTCAAAATGGCCACCAAGTGAATATGTATCCAATGCCATTTCCTTTGGCTGCATTCATATATTCCTACATTCAACAGAAATTTATTGGGTATCTGTTTTCCAGAGGTTGAATAGTACCAGGTATAGGTAGTCAACCAAAGGTCACCATGCCACATCTAATAGGAAAGCCTGCTGCTCAGCAAACACAAATATATGCAAAAAATGCAAACTGTGATAAGTAGGAGGAGCCCTTAGTTTGAGGTATAACATTTCAAAATCACCAGAAACATACCGATGAGAATCCAGAAATAGTTTAACTCACACGAGAAAGTTATTTTTCATATCTTTTATTTTCTCTTTTTTTATTTTTTGAGTGACTTCAGACTTAGCAAATGATTCTTTTCCAATGAAGTAAAACTGAATGTCCTGTTTAAATATTTTCATTTTAACCACTTGTATTATTTCAAAGTAAGGAAAGAAAAGAAATCAGCCAGATGTGCCAAATGATAGCATATTTTTCTTCCCCATTTCATGATAAAAATAATTAACTGGTTTGACTCGCAGCTTTCTAGAAATGTCTGCACTTTAATCAAAAATTTCTTTTTTTCACTAAGAGAAAATTTGGCTATGGGACTTGCAAAAGGTTTCAATGTTAATGTGGAAGTTGCTAAACAATTCCAGTCATTATAAACTGTATGTTCTGTTTTCACATCTGCATTGGGTCCAAAACATTTTCACGTACAATCAACATGGTTGTAGGACCAAAACCTCCTTTAATAATAATCCCAAAATAATCTTCCTTTTGCTAAATACACAAAAAGAGAAAGCATACCAAGCTGGAACAGACCCTGAAGGTTGTCAACCTCAATGGAATATAAAGAATGGAAAAAACTTAGAGCCAGGGTAGATGCAGATTCAGATACCACGGTGGTCAGAGATAATTCTTCTGAATCCAACTCGAATGACAAGGTAGATGGAGGTGCCAGTAGTAAATGGGAATGAGCAGATTTGGGGGAAAGGACTGAGTTCAGTCACTTTGAGGAGTTGCCAGTCTTGGACCACAAAGTGCCCAGCACCAAGGAGACAGTTGGGCATAGGGGTTTGGAGCTCAGAAGCAAATCTCTCCCTGGAAATGTGAACATGAGAGCAGTTAGCTATGGATCCTATTGAACACCGTGGAAATGGCTGGGGTATTGATAAGAGAAAGAAGAGGGCAGGGCTGGGGAACTATCAGGGAGAGGAGGAGAACAGCCTTCTCTTCAGAATTCTAGTCAGCCCTGGTCTCTCTGGGAAGATGGCTTCTGGAACTCCACCTGTCCCTTCTCTCCAGCGCAGAAAGTAGAGGTGTCATCATCCAAGGAATGTAGCTTCAGGTGATGGCAACTTCTTTTAGCAACCATACTTTTTTTTTTTTTTTTTTTTGAGAAGGAGTCTCTCTCTGTCACCCAGGCTGGAGTGCACTGGCGTGATCTCAGCTCATTGCAACCTCCACCTCCCCGCTTCAAGTGATTCTCCTGCCTCAGCCTTCCAAGTGGTTGGGATTACAGGCATGCACCACCACACCCAGCTAGTTTTTGTATTTTTAGTAGAGACGGGCCTTCCCCATGTTGGCCAGGCTGGTCTTGAACCCCTGGCCTCAAGCGATCCACCCACCTCAGCCCCCCAAAGTGCTGGGATTACATTGCTGAGCCACCGTGCCCAGTCAACAACCACACTTTATAAAGTTCATATTAACTTTGCAGTCAATGCAACTCTGTCTTCTCAAAAAAACAGCTGGAAAGTCAACTTCTTTCTTTAGGCTACATGATGATCATTATTTTATTCTTATTAATTCATGTTTATTGGATTCCCCATTGCCTTATTACTGGTCCCAATACATCCATGGAATCCGGTTTCTAACACTTACCTAATGTGTGGGTTCAGGCAAGTTTCTTAGCTCTCTGTGCTTCCTTTTCATTACCTGTGAACTGGAGACATTTATAGTATCTACTTCATAGGGTTTGCGAAGCTGAAATGAGTTAATTTATGTAAAGTGCCCAGAACAATGTCTGGTGCATAAGTACTTTATTAATGTTAGTTGTCATTATCATCATCATCTGTCAGAGTCTCTCATGATTATATTCCAAACCATCTCACCTAGTCAGAATTTGTCATTAAAAAAACTATGGGCTGGGCACGGTGGCTCACGCCTGTAATCCCAGCACTTTGGAAGGCCAAGGTGGGCAGATCAACTGAGGTCAGGAGTTCAAGGCCAGCCTGGCCAACATGGCGAAACCCCAGCTGTACGGAAAATATAAAAATTAGCAGTTAGTGCTGGCGTGTGCCTGTAATCTCAGCTACTCGGGAGGCTGAGGCAGGAGAATCGCTTGAACCCAGAAGGCGGAGGCTGCAGTGAGCCAACATCACACCACTGCACTCCAGCCTGAGTGACAAAGCAAGATTTCATCTCAAAAAAAAAGAAAAAAAAGAAAGAAAAGAAAAAAGAAAACTATGGAACATGACATGGAAGCTGGATAAGAAACTTGTTTGCAAACTCCAAGAAAAACCAGGACCTAAAAGAAGGGAAGAGTGGAATGGAGGGTGGCAGAGTAGGGGGCCTGAGCTTTCTATATCCACTTTGAACAGATTTCTTCCCTTTTTTTTCTTTTTTTTTTTTTTTTTTGGTTTTTTATATTCCATTCCTAGAAAAGTTTCATTTGGAAAAAGGGTTCTACTGCTTTGCGGGGCAAAAAGGAACCATAGCTAAGCTGCTAACTAGGGTAACATCCTATGCCCTCTGAAATACAATTAAATTCAGCAACGCCATCTGGTTTCAGTGGTTGCTGTGTGCAGAGCACCTGCTGGGCTCCAGGGAGAGGGGAAGGAATCAGTGTTGTCTGCATCCAAGTAGTTCACACTGTAACAGGTGACCTATACACACAGACCCCTTGCCAGGCACTGTGCCCTGTAGTATAGCCACGCAGAGGAGGAGTCCTGGGGAGGCTCCATGGTGAAGGTGGCTTTTGAAGGACTGGCAGGGTGTCAATAGGCAGAGGTGCATGGACAGTAAAATCCAGGCAACAGGAACAGCATAGCCACAGGACCGGGCGTCAGTCACGTTCTCCCCGCTGGCCAAATGACACAAATAATGCTCAAATTCCATGCTGCGGTTTGCTTTGACTGGCGGAGGCAGAGGGGCGCGAAAGACAAGGGAGCCAGCATGCTGCACAGCAGGTTTAGCCTCCATGCCCGGGGTTTGGAGCAAGAGAGTGAAAATATCAGAGCTATGTCTTCAGGTCTTGTGGTGTGAAACTGACTGGCAAGCTATCACAGGAAGCTAAGCGAGGTGGCGGGTTGCTGGATTAAAATGATCTCTAAACAGAATTCGCTCTCAGGGTTCATTTTCAGCCTACCTCATTAGGGCAGATTCGGTCTTCTTACATTGTTATTGCTGTATCGGAGGAATCTTTCTAAAGAGAAAACTGACAGCACACATTGCTGCCATTTGAAAGCCAGCATTTTTAAAGGGCGTAATACATAGTGACAGTTTTGATGTATGCCCGTGGGTGTGGGTCCTAATATCTCACCATACTCTGCCTGCATAATTTAAAATGACAGTTTAGCCTGTCAAACTTAAATGTGAGTGAAGTTCCTTGGATATTTATAAAACATCAAAAAGATAGAATGGTGTCAGCAAAAGATGGGTCTTTTTATTACTAAGCCACGGGACGATTTTTGGATAATTGCTGACAACTCACCTAGAAGCTGAACTTCCAAAGTATAAATTTGGTGGTGCCACAGTTTTGAAGGTTATTTTCACCCAATGCAATAAAAGGATATTACAGAACTCTAGCACAAATTGTAGTCATAGATGGAGACGCGTCAATGACCCGTTTTTAATGTATTGTTTTAATGTTTTTGTTTTTAATGTATCCATGGTTTCCAGTTCCCCTGAGAAAGTGGAAATTACTCATGCTAATAAAGCAAGCGTTAGTGCGAAGACCTAGCTGATGTTTGGCTGGTTTTTAGCCCGCTAGCCAGTCACCCTTTATAAAGCCTGCCAAGTTTGGAGCTTGGGTAATTTTACACGCGGGTCTCCACAGATCCTGTCTACTTCGGTAGATTTATTACTAGGAAAGTGCGTGGGGGCACTAATTTTTGTGAATTGATTAGTGCGTTAGAACTTTAAAAACCGGGTAGAACGCAGCGCCGCAGCGGCCGGACACAATCCCCCTGCATGCGCGGCCCCTGGCGTCTTACGTCCCACAGGCCCCACCCCGGCAGCGTCCGTCCCGCAGGCCCCGCCTTTGGCGCTGGGCTCTGACGTCACCACCTGCGCCGCGCACAGTAGAAACAGGAAGCGGGACCAAAACAAAGGAGCGGCGGCCGGGAGCGGACTTACCTTACCTTTTCTGTCTTCCGCGCACGTCTCAGCCGGGCCGCCGACCCAAAGGAGCCGTCCGACTATGTCTAACATGGAGAAACACCTGTTCAACCTGAAGTTCGCGGCCAAAGAACTGAGTAGGAGTGCCAAAAAATGCGATAAGGAGGAAAAGGCCGAAAAGGCCAAAATTAAAAAGGCCATTCAGAAGGGCAACATGGAAGTTGCGAGGATACACGCCGAAAATGCCATCCGCCAGAAGAACCAGGCGGTGAATTTCTTGAGAATGAGTGCGCGAGTCGATGCAGTGGCTGCCAGGGTCCAGACGGCGGTGACGATGGGCAAGGTGACCAAGTCGATGGCTGGTGTGGTTAAGTCGATGGATGCGACGTTGAAGACCATGAATCTGGAGAAGATTTCTGCTTTGATGGACAAATTCGAGCACCAGTTTGAGACTCTGGACGTCCAGACGCAGCAAATGGAAGACACGATGAGCAGCACGACGACGCTCACCACTCCCCAGAACCAAGTGGATATGCTGCTCCAGGAAATGGCAGATGAGGCGGGCCTCGACCTCAACATGGAGCTGCCGCAGGGGCAGACCGGCTCCGTGGGCACGAGCGTGGCTTCGGCGGAGCAGGATGAACTGTCTCAGAGACTGGCCCGCCTTCGGGATCAAGTGTGACGGCAGAACCCGCTCTGAGGTTTCTTGGCCATAGCCACCCTTTGAAATGCTCTCTGTGTGTTAGAGAGGTACTATACCCTAGAAACTCTGAACACGCCAGAATGCTGAAATGCCCTTCTACCTTTGGGTTTACAGCCCCCTCCAGATAAATTAAGAAATTCAGTATTTCTCCACTCTTAGCTGGATTCTAAAGTTCTATATAGCTCGTAATGATGATATTTTTATAGCAGCCTTTCAACAGAACTAGTTAATTTCGTGTATATGAATCTTTCTCGAAGATCTGGTCAAAACTGCATTCAGTTTTCTGCCCAGAATGATCAGATTGAAGGTGGTTGGTTTTTATTATTATTTAGTGTGATTGATAGTATCTAGAATGGCAGGTGGTGCATAAAAGTTAAAGAGAGGGGAAAGATTACTTAGTTTGGTTATACAGTTATAAACACCATGCAGTGTATTCGGTGGACTGTGCTATTTCTGTTTATCCTTTGGGTTTTGGTTTTTGTTTTGTTTTTGCCTTCACAGTGAGATTGCAATTGATTGTTCTCATAACGTATATTATTAATAAATCTGGTCCTATAATTTATACTGAGATTACCTTAGGATATTTTTGCATAATACTCTCTTACTGCTTACATTCTATAAATTTTTCATGTGATAATTGTCTTTGCGTAACTGGGAAAAATGCCGAATAACTTCCTTTATTATCTGGAAAAATTAAATGTGTTCATTTATATTTTCTACTTACTAAATTGAGTTTTTAAAAAGACTTAGAAAGTGTGACATTTGACAGTGTCTTTCAAACGAACTTCTCTAACAAGTTTATAGTTATTTTCCTGTTTCAACACTATTAGACGTCTTAGAAATTATGCTAATTAGCACGGCAGTCATGTTACACACTCTTAACATTGCCAAAGAACTGTTGATTCGTTTGAGAAAACCCTGGGACTGTGTGTGTGTAGGTTTTGTTTTGATTTTAACAACCAAAAATAGAAATAAAATTAGAACTGCATTTTAAGTTCTAATTTGCATTTATTAATTTGTCCAAAAGCAAGAACTCTTTGAAAACCTTGAAAATATAAGCTGGAATGTTTTACTTAGCCATGCAAGTCATTTATGTATACATCCAGCCAGCTGGAAGTCTGAGAAGTAAAGAGGTAGGACTGGAAGGAAGGAGAAAGCTTGACTCTTTAAGGCTGGAGCCCAGCTGTGCTGCCTGCCATCTTCTCAGGAATGGCAGTACGTATTTTCTGGCTGAAAAGTGAAGCATATAGCCACCACTTTCTCATAGCCTCGAAACATGGAGAAAAGCAACTTGCTTTTGCCTTGGCAAGTATACTAACCTAAGTTAATTCAAGTTTTTTTTTTAACTTACCCTTTCCTTCACTGGAAGATTTTTCCATAAGAGAATTCCATTGTTTCAGAAAATAATTATAGGGGCCCTTCCAAGTTCTTTGCAAGATTCATAACCAACTATTCACAATTATAACATGTTTCCCAGTGTAAATGAGTAAGGAAAAAAAGTGTAACAGGTGCGTGCAGATGAGGAGTGACCCTCATATTTAAGTTATTTTATATTTGACTGGACGTTGTTCAGAAGTGTACTTTAAGGGACACTTGGTTGTTGCCCAGCATCTCTCAAGAATATCCCTCTTAGAAGGTCATGTCTCCTGTCCTCCACATGGTTGTGCAGGGCCATGTGTGAAGACAGCATGAGTCTTAACCCCTCTTTTATTTTATTTTTGAGACAGAGTCTCACTCTGTTGCCCAGGCTGGAGTGCCGTGGCGTGATCTCGGCTCACTGCAACCTCCGCCTCCCGGGTTCAAGTGATTCTCCTGCCTCAGCCTCCCGAGTAGCTGGGATTACAGGTTCGCACCACCATGCCCAGCTAATTTTTTTGTATTTTTAGTAGAGACAGGGTTTCACTATGTTGGCCAGGCTGGTCTTGAACTCCTGACCTCAGGTGATCCGCCCACCTCAGCCTCCCAAAGTGCTGGGATTACAGGCATGAGCCACTGCACCTGGCCTTAACCCCTCTTTAGATTGGAAAAAATAATTACAACTTTAAAAATAGCTTAGTGTTAAACCCTTTGGTAAACTGAAGACCCTTTTATAATGCAAATATTCTCAACAAAATTAATATATTTTGTGAGATTAAACAATGCTTGTATATGCTTGAACTTTCTTAAAATATGTTCATGTCATACTATTATGAATGTACATTTTTATGAGTCATAAATATTATTTTCAAAAGCACTACAGGCCCATGAATTATTTCCTCACTTTTGCGGTTGATTAAATACTGAAATGTAAATCACAAGAATTTGTCAATTAAATCATTTTAAACTGCATGTTATTGGATGTGAGTGTGCATCCTGTTTTAAAAAATACTTAAGAAACAAGAATTGCGGGGCACGGTGGCTCACGCCTGTAATCCCAGCACTTTGGGAGGCTGAGGTGGGCAGATCACCTGAGGTCAGGAGTTTGAGACTAGCCTGACCAACATGGAGAAACCCCGCCTCTACTAAAAATATGAAATTAGCTGGGCGTGGTGATGCACTCCTGTAATCTCAGCTACTCAGGAGGCTGAGACAGGAGAATTGCTTGAACCTGGGAGGCGGAGGTTGAGGTGAGCCAAGATTGTGCCATTGCACTCTAGTCTGGGCAACAAGAATGAAACTCAGTCTCAAAAAAAGGAAAAAAAAAAATTCTGAGGTAGATTTGGTTCAGAAAGCGTGATATTTTTCCAAATTCACCCTCAGTCTTACCACTTAAATTTTTGTTTGGTTAGTATGGCTTTTTCTTGCGTATTTCTAGGATCCCTGGCTTATTTTTGTTGTTGCTGTTTTGAGACGGAGTCTCACTCTGTCGCCCAGGCTGGAGTGCCACCACGATCTTGGCTCACTGCTGCCTCCACCTCCCAGGTTCTAGCGATTCTCCTGCCTCAGCCCCCTGAGTAGCTGGGACTACAGATGTGCACCAACATACCTGGCTAATTTTTGTTTTTTTGTTTTTGTTTTTTAGTAGAGTTGGGGTTTCACCATGTTGGCCAGGCTTGTCTCGGACTCCTGACCCTCAAGTGATCCGCCTGCCTCGGCCTCCCAAAGTGCTGGGATTACAGGCGTGAGCCACCGCGCCCGGCACCCTGGCTTCTTCACTGTAATTGTTTCTTCATGACTACAAGATTCTTTTTCACATTGAAACTTCCCTACAACCAAAGATGGATATAATTTACAAAAGCATCCAACTGAAACACATCAGGGAACTAGTTAATCTTCCATTTAACTACTAGTTATATTTCTTCCTTTCATTCTTCTGCCTTCAAGTGCACAATTTCTAACATGGATTTAGGATTTAAAGAAAAAAGGTAGACTGGATTAATACACAAAATACCTTCCTCTACTTTTAGTTTATTTCAGTTCAGGAACCCAGATGATACTGTGTATGCTGCTGGAGAATTTTCTTACTAAAGCTGTTTCTTGCTGAAGGAATGCCAATGTATCTGGATGCCTTTTAAATACAGGCAGACCATGAGGCTTAGACACTGCGTGCCCGACCTGCTGTCTTTGATTTGGAAAAGACTGCTGGGCCAGGCGCAGTGGCTCACGCCGGTAATCCCAACACTTTGGGAGGCTGAGGCAAGCAGATCACCTGAGGTCGGGAGTTCGAGACCAACCTGACCAACATGGAGAAACCCCGTCTCTACTAAAAATACAAAATTAGCCGGGCATGGTGGCACATGCCTGTAATCCCAGCTACTTGGGAGGCTGAGGCAGGAGAATTGCTTAAACCCGGGAGGTGGAGGTTGCGGTGAGCCAAGATCACGCCATTGCACTCCAGCCTGGGCAACAAAAGCGAAACTCCATCTCAAAAAAAAAAAAAAAGACTGCTGAAAATAAGCACCAGTCTGATAAGAGAACCTTATTAACTGAGCATAGTATCAGCGTCAGCTGGCCAAGCACACTATAAAGCAGAAGGGAGGGACTTCCTCTGCAAAAACACAACATCGTCTTGGCAATTCTGTAGCCAAAGTCCAAAGCTCAAGATCTTTATAGCAAAAAGCTACAAGCCAGTGGACACTAAGGAAACTGATGAACAGACCCGTTTTTGTTTTTGTGTTTAATCAACTGACTGGAATTAGCAAAATGCTGTCTGGTTTACCTAGGTTTGTTTTTCTACATTAGATTGCAAATTCCATAGGGAGCCCGGGCCAGGCAGTGTCTGTCATAGTGTCAATCTCTGGGCCTGGTGTGGTGCCCCCCACAGGGGGCTCCTTGCACTGCATAGCGAACTTGTGCCTGGCCTGGGTGCTCACTCCTGATAGTGCCTCAAGCTTTCTGATGACAGCAGACAGGCAGGTAAAGCAGGCACCCTAAGCGCACAGAGTCCCAAGTATGGACACTCAAGAGCTGTGTCCTCTTCCTTCGCAGCATTTGTCCACAATGAAATGTTTGCCTCTGTTCTTCAGGGTTTGTACATCCTCTCTCCCTGCTGAGAAATGCCACGACAAACAATTCAGCAGTGTTTACTCAAAATGACAATACAGGTGGGGCGTGGTGGCTCACACCTGTAATCCCAGCACTTTGGGAGGCCGAGGTGGGCAGATCACCTGAGGTCAGGAGTTCGAGACCAGCCTGGCCAACATGGTGAAACCCCGTCTCTACTAAAAATGCAAAAAAATAATTAGCCAGGCATGATGGTGCACACCTGTAATCCCAGCTACTTTGGGAGGCTGAGACAGGAGAATCCCTTGAACCCAGGAGGCGGAAGTTGCTGTGAGCTATGATTGTGCCACTGCACTCCAGCCTGGGTGACAGAGTGAGACTGTCTCAAAAAAATAAAAATAAAAATAATTTTTTAAATTTAAAAACATTTTAAATGACAATTCAGGGAAAGATTTAGTCCAAAACATGCAGGCCATGTGGGGCTTCTTTCTAGAGATGAGAACATGCTTCGCCCTTAAATGATATTCAGTACAGATAGGTAAATAAAACATACAAAGAAAAAGAAAAATGGACAAGGCGTACCCAGATGTTAAAAAAAAAAAATCAAGAACACTTAAGATCAGGACTGTTTACACACTTTGTGTTATTTTATACTTCAACCTTTAAAAAGGATTAAATCACAGTATAAGGCAGCTTGCCATGCTCACCAAATTGTGAAACAGTAAGTGCCGGAAGAAAGGGATGTTGTGCTGTGTCATAGCAGTTAGAAGTGGCTTCCCAGAGCCAGCAGGGTTTAATCTCAGGTTTCAAAGGGGGAAAAAAAGCAGGAATGACACGGGATCTGAGAGGCCGAAAACTAAAAAGAGTTTTGACTGGAGTGGAGGGTTCATGTGATGTTAAAAGAGACTGAAGGGGGAGACTGGACAGATTGCAAAGGGCTGGAGGCCAGATTAAAAGTGTGGACTTTACCCTGTGGAAAGGAGGAAGCGCAGGAGTCATGAGAAATGATGGTTCAGGCAGAGATTAGAGCATAAAGCAGGGAGGCGGGAAAGCCAAGAGGAACACGCTCTTGGATGACGAGTCACCATGTATCGCTGATCACCTGGGACATGGTTCAGCTGCACATGCTGACGCAGTGGGTCTGCCAGTGACGCCGATATGCCGCGAGTCTGGGAACCCCTTTTAAGGAGCAGGGATCTTAACTCTGGCTGTGCATTACAACTGCCTGGTACTTTGTCACCATATGAGTAATGATTTTCTCCACCAGTACGAACTCCTGGGCTCCAGTGATCCTGCTGCCTCAGCCTCCTGAGTATCTGGGATCCATCTATATTTTTATATCTTGTAGATAAATATCATGAATCAAATTTCATTAACACTGGGATAAGTTTTTTACTTGCCTTGACAGATTTCCAATTGCTATATGTTTTCACACAAAAAAAATTTTAAATACATGGAAATTTAGTTGGGTACTTTTTTTCTCAGATCCAGTAGTTTAATTACAAAGGCATTTAACAGAATAGTTTTCATCTTTTCATGACTCTCCTTGTTCCTCTTCATGATCAGTTCCATGTCCATAAGAATTCTTTGACGCCAACAACAGATGGGATATAAACAGTGCATTGTTATTTTTGCTAATATCAAACAGAAGGGGGATCTAAATGAAAATGAAAACATTTCTGCAAACACAAGCGTCCTCAGCTGTCACAGGAAATAATGAAAAAAAAAATCAAAGTAAATTTCTTTTTAACTACTTCCTTATAGTGTCTACAATGCAAGTGATTTTTTACAATGCTAATTTGGTATAGTTTTGCAACTCTGCATCTAATGTTGGAGTGAATAGTCTGCAAGGGATTTTTAGATCTGCTTAATTCTTCTGGTCAGCATGCAGTGGCATATTTAAGGAGGCAATGTTATAACCCTTTAAAATGTAATCATATGCAAAATTTTGTGTATGATTTGGGAGACCCCCTTTAAAATTCTCTCTACGTATGTAATCACAGAAGCCCCAATTTGAAAAAGTACTTCTGCAACGTGCTTGGAAATATGCCAGTTGAAACAAGGATCAAGGCAGAAGGCTGGCAGAAATCTACAACCCTATTATTTATTCCTTAGAAAGTCTTTCAAATAATTGGGGGCATATTCACATTTTGGGATGAATTTTCACATTTTATTTTCATTGCACAAACTTGAAATGCATGAACTCAGGGTACCATTCAGCATCAGTAACAAATCAGAAGCAGCTCTTGGAAGTGTTCAATGAGACCTCCCACGTCTCACTTAGATCTCTCAGAATCAGAGCTGGAAGGACTCTGAATATCCATTTTGGAGGTTGGCGACAGGAGAAGACCCACCAGCCTCATCGCTGTCAGCATCTCAAAGTCACTGGTCTTTCATAGTGCAAGGAAGATGCACTCACACATCCTCTCATCACATCTCTCTAGCACTCCAGAGGCATTTTTTGGTTAACCATACTTCATTCTTTCTACTGAGACTAGTTATTATCATCTGAATACATTCACCCACCTACCTCCAACCTATGTGCTTCCCATTTTAAATAGGTTACTTCCTAAACTCTAACTATAGCCACAGGCTTCATATTTAATTTTCAGTTCCTTCCAGCTCTTTTCATCAGAGCGAATTCACTTCTGTATCCCTTGCTCTGGACCCTGTCAAAAGTCGCGACCATTTCTGAATACAACTGTTATAGCTCACATGGCCGTGAGGGAAGCAGCCTTCTCACCCAGAAACCCGTCTGACTGTCCAGCCCCAGTTCAGAGCTCCCGTCCCACCCCGGCAGAAATTTCTCCTACCTGCTCATGGATTCCAAGGTCTTTTTGCTCCTTTGTTGCTGGATGGTCAGGAACTCAGTGTGTCCTTCCACCACGCTCTTCACCCCACCACATTCCAGGCCAGCAACCACCATGTACTTTCCAAACCAGGCCTTGCATTGTACTTTCCAAACCAGGCCTCAGGCAATGGCAGGGAATTCCTGCCTCCAGGCTCCCAAGTCTCTCCAGCTCCCGGAGGGTCCCTTCCCTTTGTTCCTTCCCCTCTGGAGCCAGCTCCACACCCTTGGCCAACTCACCAACCTTCTGGTGCGCAGTAGCACCTCCCAGAGCTTGCAGCACCTATTCCAAAGACACCACTGGCTGATCAGGGTCCCTTTGGCCTCTCAATAGCCCTGTCACCTGGGCCACATCTCTGCGGAGCCAGGAGCAGTTGACATTCTTTTTTTTTTTTTTTGAGACGGAGTCTCACTCTATCGCCCAGGCTGGAGTGCAGTGGTGTGATCTCGGCTCACTACAACCTCTGCCTCCTGGGTTCAAGCGATTCTCCTGCCTCAGCCTCCCAAGTAGCTGGGATTACAGGCATGCGTGCCACCACACCTGGCTAATTTTTGTATTTTTCATAGAGACGGGGTTTCACAATGTTGTCTAGGTTGGTCTGGAACTCCTGACCTCAGGCGATCCACCCACCTCCACCTCCCAAAGTGCTGGGATTAAAGGTGTGCACCACTGCACCTGGCCGACATTCTTTAATGACTGAGCACCAGACAATGCAGTCACAGACACCACTCCCATAGCCTGTTTCCCTTGGCTTCCAGGGAAATGACTCATTCATGACAGTTGAGGTCACAGTTGCCCCCCACTGCTTCCTATCCCTATGAAAGGCCATCCCAAACACCAGCAGATCCACTCCTGCCCCTTTGTGTATTCTGCTTCTGGGTTACTTGCCCTGGGGGTGCCAAACCCAAGTTCATGGGTGAAGGCTGCCAAAATGTTATCCCATGGCCACACCTCAGTTTTGGCCACTAGGGACTGTCTCTAGCTTTCCAAAAGGAAGGAGTTAAGATGTCCAAGGAAATTATGTAGTCTTACTGTCTTTGGCCAAGTGGTTCCTAAAATGGACCCCTTTTGACCTCTATAGGGAAGGAAAAAGAACTTCCCTTTTTCTCGTTAGGTTCTGTAGCCGAGTGAACTAACAAAGACGGATTAACAGGAGGAAAGCATATACATTTTATTTAATATTTTTACATGCACACGGGAACTTTCATAAGAAAAATGAAGACCCAAAGAAGCCGTTGGGACTGAGAGCTAATATACCCTTTTAACAAAAGATGATAAATTTATGGAGAAGTGACAAAGGAGAAAGGTTCAAGTTTCTAGGGGCGGTCATTGTGGGGCTGTGACTAATGAAAGACAAGGGTTATTTTGGTGGGTTTGTACAGATCAGTTTCGGGGTGGACTCCCAGCCCCTGGTGATAAGAACATTCTCTTCCTGGTACGGGGCGGGCACGTTTCTTATGGATGATTTCATGACCTGCTTTTTGGGACAGAGCGGGAGGTCAGCCAGCCAGCCTTGCATCTGAGGCTTCCCAAGTGCCTTCAGCTGCAATGAGTCAACATACTGAAGGGCTCATTTTGGGGTGGCATTTTGTGTTCTGAACCCTTTCGTCTCCCTCTTGCCCACACTGAGGTTCACAGGCACCTGCAGAGGAGCTGGTGTGGGAGGATGGGGAGGCAACATCCCCTCCTCTGCATGAAATGCTCATGGGCACATGTCTGCTGCCTCTACCTGCCCAGGGACAGAACCAGCCAACTGACATGGCAGGCAGGGAGCCAGCACAGCCTCCAGGCCATCCATCCTGTCTCCTCAGTACCGGGGCCTCCCGTCAACGCCAGCGCCAACAGAGAGCCTGGGCCTCCCCGACCTCTCCCTCCTGCTTGCTCTCCTTCTCCTTCTAGAGCCCCTGCTGCCCCTCTGTCTCCAGAATTGTCCCCTGCTCGCCAGTTAACCCATTCCCAGCACTTGTTGGTTCCCAAGGGGCCCACCCTCTCAGCCCTCAATGGTCACCTGTCCCAGCTGCAGAAGGAGAAGGGGACAGAGGACACTGGTTCATTCCACCATATTTACTGGGGCCAGGCCTGCACTAGGTGCTGGGGACTCCCAGGTGGACAAGACAGAGACCTGCCCTGAGGGCCTAACATGTTAGTGGAGAAGATAAATAACAACAGATCAACCAAGACTCAGTGGGAAACGTGCAGCCTGGATAGATGACTTGGTAAAGCCAGGCTGGCACAGAGAGGGCGGGGGGAGGCCTGTGCAGGGGCCATGGTCACTCAGGAGAGGGAGCTCGGCAGCCTCCCAGCTCCCTCTCAGAAGGGTCATCACCCAAGAGCGGCGCACAGCCTTCCTAGGCTCCCGTCCTGCCTTGTGTGGGACACAGCGGGTGCCAGGCAGATCTGACACCAACAGGCGTCACCAGGTTTGCCAGCACGCACACTCACATATGCACACTCACATTCTCGCTCTCGCACACTTTCCGCACATACTCTCACTCACCCTTACACTTTTACACATTTACTCTTGCACACCACGTACTCGCTCTCCACACTCAGTTGCTCTTACACATATTCACACAGTCATACACACACACACACACACACACACACACAACATCTGGATTTGATTAGGAAACTAAAGGGACATCTATCACCTTCCATGTTTTGTTTACATTGCAACACGTTCTTGTACTCGCTTAGCCTTGGAAGGGAGGCTCCATGCTGTCTCCCAGTTTCTGAGTAGCCCCCACCCCCAGCCCTATGGCAGTGGAGAAGAGAGGGGAGAAGGCAACATAAAAAAAAAAAAAAAAAAAAAAGAATGCAGTTCTCCGTCCCTGGGTCAAGAATGTTGCATTATCTAGACAGATACAAATTCAGGAAACAAAGTAAGAACTCACTTCAGCTTCTTGGCCTGCCCCATCCTTGCTGTACTTGGGTGATGTCCCATTAATTTCCCCCCAACCCCAGGGGAAAGTGGGCAGAGAACAGGCCTCAACCCTTGCTGGCTTTCTTTGCAGCTTCCTGGAAAGAATCGACAGCGTCAGCTTGGTTGACTACACACCCACAGACCAGGTACGTGGAATTAGGGTCCCCCACCACACACCAGAAATTTTGAGATTCATTTCCAATATGATTTAATATTTCAGAATGAATTAAGGGAAAATCCTGAAGATACCTACTTTTTGCAAATCGTTTGTACTGCCTTGTGTGTGTGCGTGGATTGGTCATCAAACCTTGTGCCTTGCTTCCCTGACTCTAGCACTTAGTGGTTATCAAAATTGCCAGCATGCAAATGAGTTTATCTGCAGATAAGGAATATGGCGTTCCTTTTCCTCCTGGAGCTGTCCTCAGGAAAGCGAAGTCTTTACTTCCTGGCTTCATAAACTACACCCATTCTGTTTGTGGCCCCAGGCCTGGGTGGTCCCATATCACATAGAACTTTCCAGGTGTGACCCAGAGCATCCCCTTTGGGTTGAGTCAAAAAAGCACTCCACCTTTTTTTTTTTTTTTTTTTTTTGTTGAAATGGAGTCTTGCTCTGTCGCCCAGACTGGAGTGCAATGGTGCAATCTCTGCTCACTGCAACCTCCGCCTCCCAAGTTCAAGCGATTCTCCTGCCTCAGCCTTCCAAGTAGCTGGGATTACAGGTGCCTGCCACCTCGCCCAGCTAATTTTTGTATTTTTAGTGGAGACAGGGTTTTGCCATGTTGGCCAGACTGGTCTCAAACTCCTGACCTCAAGTGATCCACCTGCCTTGGCCTCCCAAAGTGCTGGGATTACAGGCGTGAGCCACGGCGCCCGGCCCACTCCACCAATTTTTAAATAGCAGAGAGGGAATCTTTGTGCCCCTTCGACCCTCGGGCAGCTGCAGAGACTTGGAGAGCCCCCGGATTGCTCAATTCAGGAGCCTTCAGGTGCTTCTAGAGCCAGTGAACCCCAAGGAAGCTAGAGGGATATCTCTGTTCAAACCACACTCTCCAAACTTCCCCCAGAGTCTGTATTCCCTGCAAGGCCTTGGCCCTGGGTCCCCAAGGTGGGAGGTCTGAGGCCTGAGCTTCTCTCTCTCCGATGAAGTTTATCCTCTAAGGCTGATCCTGAGAGTCTGAAATTATCTAACAAAGCAATGGAGGCTTCCTCGTCTTGAGTCAGTCCCTCAACTAACTTACCTGTCCTAAACAGTTCTCGTTATACTAAAATGGGAGGACCACCTCCCATGTTCAAGAATTATTACAGAATGGCTGCTTCCTTAAAATCACATGGATTTGGTGATCAGAAAAAAAAACAAACTCTGACATCTGCCAAATGTACCAGGAATGCCAGCTTTGTGAGGCTGCCTGGCTTTCTCGTCCCCTCGGGGTACCACATCTTTTATCTTGGAGGAAACAGAAATGTGCAGGGAAGAGAGAATAAATGAAATCAACTAGCATCCAGTTCATAAGGCTGAAGACTTGTGAGTGCAGAGTTATACTTCCTTTGGTTTCTCACCCAAGCCATCGTGAGTTTCACCCAAGCCAACAGAGCACCGGCAGGGATGTCCCTCTGGAATGCTGATGACCTGACTGTGGTTGTCAGATATATGTTAGTAAGATTCTTGCATACATGATTTTAAGTCTTAAAACAAAAGCACAGTTATCAGGTCTCTCGGGGCCAAACCAACACATTAACTGTGGCTTTCTCTGGAGGATAAAACAGAGAACATTCGTCTGAGTTCTTTTTTTTTTTTTTTTTTTTTGAGACGGAGTCTCACTCGTCACCCAGGCTGGAATGCAATGGCGCGATCTCAGCTCCCTGCAACCTCTGCCTCCTGGGTTCAAGCGATTCTCCTGCCTCAGCTTCCCAAGTAGCTGGGATTACAGCTGCCCGTGACCACACCTGGCTAATTTGATTTTCTTGTATTTTTAGTAGAGATAGGGTTTCACCATGTTGGCCAGGCTTGTCTTAACTCCTGACCTCAGGTGATCTGCCCACCTCAGCCTCCCAAAGTGCTGGGATTACAGGCGTGAGTCACCATGCTCGGCCAATGTTGGTTCTTTATTGTTGTTTCCTTTACAGTGGAACAAATTATTTGAAAAATGTTGGTGATGTATAGTTATACCCGGGCTTTACTTTGAAGAAGAACAGTAATGTAACTCAGCTTGCTTCCCTCTTCTTGTTCCCAGGACCTCCTCAGATGCAGAGTTCTGACATCTGGGATTTTTGAGACACGATTCCAAGTGGACAAAGTAAACTTCCAGTGAGTATGTTGTTAAAAGCTGCGTGGCCCAGGGCCACATGATGTCCCAGGGCCACATGATATCCCAGAGCCCAAGGGCTGTGAGGTTTAAGGGGGCTTCATTCCTGAATGTGCATGGCTGCCCTTTCAGGTAAGGGCAGCTGGGGTGAAATTTGAACTCTAGCTAGAGTTGAAGTGTTGATTTTACTGCCTACTTTAAAGTAGAAATGAGGACACCTGAAAGGAAGGCAGCGTTTGCATCTGAGTTGTAGATTTGATTGGCCCTTTTTTTAGATCAGGAGACTCATGAAATTTTGATCTTTCAGATGCACAGTCACAGTTTGAAAACTGAAATGAACAGTCTATGTGTGTCTCCAGCCCGTCTCTTGGGTTGCCCAACTGCAAACTCGGCCAAATGAGCTTACTTTCTTCATTTTTCTCCCTCATGATAAGATGTTAATTCTCCCTCCACAAAGCTCTTTTCCATCCTCATAGCTATCACCCTAGTCCTGCTCCATCACTTCCCCCGCCCCTAGACTCTCTCGGCAGAGCCCTGGCTGGTCTCCTGTCCTCTGGCTTACCCATTTCAGTCGCCCTTCTCAGTGCCACGAAATGAATCTTCCCACAGCATGGCCTGGATCGTGCTGTTCCTCTGCTGAAAAAGGTTTGGGGCTCACTACTGCCTGTGCACCCTATGACCCAAGCCCTCCACCTGTGACCAGCCCCGTCCCCAGGCCTGCTTTGTCACCTGCCACCTGCCTCACCAGGCTGGGCTGTTGTCAGGACCCTTCCAGTTCTCCCAGCTTTTCCTGCCGCAGCGCTTCTGTTCATCTTGTCCTCTGAGCCTCAGATGCCACCTGTGCTAAGCAAACCCCACAAATCTATCAAAGCTTCCTTCAGGCCAGGCATAGTGGTTCACGCCTGTAATCTCAGCACTTTGGGAGGCAAAGGCAGTAGGATTGCTTGAGACCAGGTGTTCAAGACCAGCCTGGGCAACATAGCAAGACCCTGTCTCTACCAAAAAAAAAAAAAAAATTAGCCGAGCTTGATGGCGTATACCTGTGGTCCTAGCTACTCAGGAGGCTGAGGTGGGAGGATCTCTTAAGCCCAGGAATTCAAGGCTGCAGTGGGCCATGATTAGGCCATTTCACTCCAGCCTGGGTGACAGAGTAAGACCCTGACTCTAAAAATAAAAAAAGCATCCAAGCATCCCTCAAATCTCAGCCCATGATGACCCTTTAGAATTCCCATTGCATCTACTATGCAGCCATTGATGGTATACTGCCCTTTACCTTGCCCAGTCACCCTCAGCATGTCTGACTCGACTCTAAGGGACCTCAAGGATGAGGTCCCTTAAAGCAAGAGTTTCATGATCTTCAGTGTGTTCTGAGACTCCTGCAGTGCCCAGCGCTTTCCCCAGTGCACAGGTGACAGGCACCTACTTCCAGATTTCCCAAGAACCCTTCACATGGCCACTGTCAGGCTGGATAAAAGCCAGCTATGTCTCTCTGCTGTGAGGCGCACAGTGCAGTATGGAGTTGGCGTGACTTGTGGTTTTGCCCACATCATAACCAAGTCCCTGGTATAGTGGAATTACTAACAATGAAGCTGTATCTCACATTTGTGATTTTGTTTGAAAGAATTCTGCTCATCAGCTCATCCATTTTCATCAGGTACCTCAGTGTGCCCCACGTGTGCTAATGCAAAGCCTACGGATTAAATTCTAATAGGATCAGCAACATACCCACCCAGGACAAAAAAGTCTAGCCCGTGTGGTCCTAAGGCACATGCACTATGTTTAGGGAGGGGAGAAATCTCAGAGCCAGGGAAGCCTGCGAAGGTTGGAAAGATCCAGCAGAATCTGGGTAGGTAGAGAAACTCTCCCAGGGAGAAATGCCTTAGGCCACAGGGTGTGCTGAGCAGGGGCTGTGAGAAGAGGGGCCTGGGCCTGGCCTGATGAAGTGCAGGGTGCAGCTGAGAAATTCTGAGAGAACTGGCTGAGGTCACCTTGGCTGGGCGAGACCGGGAAGCAGCTCGGGCTGGGCAGAGCAGCCTGCACTGAATCCAGGCGTGATCAAGACCCAGTGCAGGTCACCAGGCAGAGGTGGCTAGAGATAAGATGCATGTAGTGTAGACAGATCAGCAAGGAGCCTTTCTCAATTCTCCAGGGGAGAGAAGACACAGTGTCCTGAGAGCTGGAACAAATCATAGGAAGGATCTGCCCTGGGCAGTGACTTAGCTTGTACTCAGAGAGGCCTGAGTGTCTGAGCAAGTAACCTCTAGCATTACTGAGCTAGTAAACACTGGATTTATTAAGGACCTACTGTGGGACCTCTGACACTGCCGGCTGCTGTCTGCTTGATCTCTCACCCCTGTAGCCCCACTGTGGGGTGACTGAGGAGGGACTGCGGCTGAGAGAGGTGGAGCCACTTGTAGTCCAGGATCACACAGGGAGTGATGGTGCAGGCCAGTGACCCAAGCTTGACTCAAGACCCATGTGTGAACGCTGGAACCTGCTAATAGCTAAAGAGGAAAGCAAGCACGTGTGCCATTGTCCCCTGCTTCCCCGAAATAATTGTGTTCCTCTTGCTCTTCCACAGCATGTTTGATGTTGGTGGCCAGAGGGATGAGAGGAGAAAATGGATCCAGTGCTTTAACGGTGATTTTTTTATGCTCTCTCAAGAAAATGGGAGTGAATTCTAACACTCAGCACTGCTGTGCTTAACTATTTTTGAATTAGATAATCTCTAACTAGTATGTAAAGTATAGCATTTATAGATTATGATGCTCCTTCCTTAGATACTAATCTCATTTAAAAAAGCATTTAAGGGCCTGGCACGGTGGCTAATGCCCATAATCCCAGCACCTTGGGGGGCCAAGGAGGGTGGATAACCTGAAGTCAGGAATTCAAGACCAGCCTGGCCAACATGGCGAAACTGGGGCTCTATTAAAAATACAAAAATTAGGCCGGGCACGGTGGCTCACGCCTGTAATCCCAGCACTTTGGGAGGCCGAGGCGGGTGGATCACGAGGTCAGGAGATCGAGACCATCTTGGCTAACACGGTGAAACCCCGTCTCTACTAAAAATACAAAAAATTATCCGGGTGCGGTGGTGGGCACCTGTAGTCCCAGCTACTCGGGAGACTGAGGCAGGAGAATGGCGTGAACCCAGGAGGCGGAGCTTGCAGTGAGCTGAGATCACACCACTGTAGCAGTCCAGCCTGGGAGAAAGAGTGAGACACTGTCAAAAAAAAAAAAAAAAATACAAAAATTAGCCGGGTGTGGTAGCTCAAGCCTGTAATCCCAGCACTTTGGGAGGCCGGGGTGGGTGGATCACCTGAGGTCAGGAGTTCAAGACCAGCCTGACCAACACGGTGAAACCCCGTCTCTACTAAAAATGCGAAAATTAGCCGGGTGTTATGGCGCACGCCTGTAATCCCAGCTACTCGGGAGGCTGAGGCAGGAGAATCACCTGAACCTGGGAGGCGGAGGTTGCAGTGAGCCAAGATTGCGCCACTGCACTCCAGCCTGGGCAACAAGAGTGAAACTCTATCTCGGAAAAAAATACAAAAATACAAAAATTAGCCAGGCGTGGTGACACATGCCTGTAATCCTAGCTACTAGGGAGGCTGAGGCAGGAGAATCACTTGAACCTGGGAGGCGGAAGTTGCAGTGAGCCAAGATCATGCCATTGCACTCCAGCCTGGGAGACAAGAGTGAAACTCCATCTCAAAAAAAAAAAGCATTTAAGCATCCCAAATTTACATGTGTCTTTTGGGGTGGGCTCTTCATCAAGTGCGTTACTGAAGCAACCAGTGGTGCGCGCGGCGCACATGCAGGCTGTTCTGTGACTGAATAGTCCTATCACTGAATGAATGTTTTTGTGGAACTGAGTAGCTGCTGGGTGTGTACTTTCTTGTAGCTCCACAGCGAGGGTGTCTAACTGAGGTGCGTTCTTTTTTCTCCCCACCAAGATGTCACAGCTATCATTTACGTCGCAGCCTGCAGTAGCTACAACATGGTGATTCGAGAAGATAACAACACCAACAGGCTGAGAGAGTCCCTCGATCTTTTTGAAAGCATCTGGAACAACAGGTGACAAAAATAGCAAATTCAGTCTCACCATTGGATTGCAAATTTTCTTTTGTTAAAAATACGCTCAGGCCAGGTGTTGTGGCTCACACCTGTAATCTCAACACTGGGAGGCCGAGGCAGGTGTGTCACTTGAGCTCAGCAGTTGGAGACTAGCCTGGGCAACATGGAGAAACCCTGTCTCTACAAAAAATACAAAAATTAGCCAGGCGTGGTGGTGCACACCTGCCCAGTGACTCAGGAGCTTGAGGTAGGAGGATCACTTGAGCCCAGGAGGTGAGGGTTGCAATGAGCTGAGATCACACTACTGCACTCCTGCCTGGGCAACAGAGCAAGACCTTGTCTCAAAACACACACACACCTACACACACACCTACACCCACACCCACACACACTCTTTACTGATAAATCCAGAACCGTACGAAATATCTCTTTTAGTTCATCTACTGTATAGATATACTTAAAATGTGGAATATTTTTTTTTTATTATTTTATTTTATTTTATTTTGAGATAGAGTCTCGCTCTGTCGCCCAGGCTGGAGTGCAGTGGCGCCATCTCGGCCCACTGCAAGCTCCATCTCCCGGGTTCATGCCGTTCTCCTTCCTCAGCCTCCCAAGTAGCTGAGACTACAGGAGCCCGCCACCACTCCCAGCTAATATTTTGTATTTTTAGTAGAGACCGGGTTTCACCATGTTAGCCAGGATGGTCTTGATCTCCTGACCTCGTGATCCGCCCACCTCGGCCTTCCAAAGTGCTGGGATTACAGGCGTGAGCCACTGCACCCGGCCAGTGTGGAGTATTCTTTGATGAAGTTCTGATAGTTCTTTGTCAAAAAAATTTAAGTCTCTGTTTTGAAAGCCTAAGATTACATTCGGCCTTCCATATCTTCAGGTTCCACATCTGCGGATTCAACCAACCACAGATTGAAAATATTCAAAAATAAGATATCAGTACAACAACAAAAAATAATACAAGATTACAGTGGCATACGCCTATAATCCCAGCACTTTGGGAGGCTGAGATGGGGGAATTGCTTGAGCTCAGGAATTGGAGACCAATCTGGGCAACATGTTGAAACCCCATCTCTACAAAAAATACAAAAATTAGTCAGGCGTGGTGGGGCGCACTTGTAGTCCCAGCTACTTGGGAAGCTGAGGCAGGAGAATCACTTGAGCCCAGGAGGCGGAGGTTACAGTGAGCTGAGATTGCATCACTGCACGTCAGTCTGGGCGACAGAGGGAGACTCTGTCTCAAAAAACTTAATTAATTAAAATAAAAAATTGAGCAAATAAAAAAATTAGACTAAAAAATAATACAAACAAACAATACAGTATAACAAGTACTTACCTAGCTTTTACATTGTGTTAGGTATTATAGGTAATTGGAGATGATTTAAGCATACGGGAGGATGTGCATGGTTTATATGCAAATACTACACCATTTCATATAAGGGAGCCTCCTCAAATTTTGGTTTTCATAGGGAGTCCTAGACCAATCCCCCACGAGTATCAAGGGATGACTCTATATCTAGGGTTCAAAATAGGTTTTGTTTGGTTTTTAAAATTTAGGAAGTACCAGTTTAGGGGCCGGGAACAGTGGCTCACGCCTGTAATCCCAGCACTTTGGGAGGCCAAGGCAGGCAGATCACCTGAGATCAGGAGTTTGAGACCAACCTGGCCAATATGGTGAAACCCTGTCTCTACTAAAACTACAAAAATTAGCCAGGAGTGGTGGTGGGTGCCTGTAGTCCCAGCTACTCGGGAGGCTGAGGCAGGAGAATCGCTTGAACCCGGGAGGTGGAGGTTGCAGTGAGCTGAGATCGCACCACTGAACTCCAGCCTGGGCAACAGAGTGAGACTCTGTCTCAAAAAGTAAAAAAAAAAAATTTTTAATTTTGAAAATAAATAAATAAAGTACCAGTTTAGGACATCCACTAATAACTAGATGATCTCTAAGATCCCTTACAGCTCATAATCACCACATAATCATGTTTGAAACTACTAGCATTGCAGATTGGCAGAAGTGATTATTTCAGAAAGGAATATTTAGCACACACACACACAATACATACATATATAGTTAGAAATCAAAGTTTCTTCTGAAATATTTTGGAATAAATATACCAAGGAGGAGAGGAAACATAAGTTTACCTTGTAAAAGTTTTGGATTATCAGAAAAGTGTTTTTGTATGAAATGTTCAACAACCATTCTCAAATTCGTGGTAATAAGACAGTTAATAGGAAAGAAACAGGGTCAGGAAATACCAGGTATACGGAAGGATACTATAGAGTTATTACGAATTTATTTATAAACACTATATGTGTAAGTGGGAAAATGACCACAATCTTCTTATAGGAAAAAGCAGATTTTAAAATACTATGATCTCGTTTTTAAGTATGTGTGAGGACAGAAAAACACTTGGGCATGAAAACGTAAAATTTCTGTAGTAATTGTTTCTGGGTATAATTACATTTGATTTTTTTCTGTATGTTTTTCTATAATTTAAGATTTGTTTTTACAAAGGTTATATATTTTATTACTAGAAGAAGCAGGTAAGCTATTTCCATTTGACAGGAAAGTGGATTGTGTGTGTGGGTTTTCTTTTTGTTTTTGTTTTTGTTTTTTTGAGATAGAGTCTCGCTCTGTCCCCCAGGCTGGAGTGCAGTGGTGCAATCTCAGCTCACCACAACCTCCACCTCCCCAGTTCAAGTGATTCTCCTGCTTCAGCCTCCCGAGTAGCTGGGACTGCAGGCGTGTGCCACCACGCCCAGCTACTTTTTGTATTTTTAGTAGAGACAGGGTTTCACAGTGTTGGTCAGGCTGGTCTCGAACTCCTGACCTCGTGATCTGCCCACCTTTGCCCCACAGAGTGCTGGGATTACAGGCGTGAGCCACCACACCTGGCCAGATTGTGTTATTAATTGATAGTAAGATTCCTGTAGACTAATCAGTTAGCTTGATTCCTTTGAAGTGATGGAGGCGGAAGAAGAACCAAGCCAGCTGCATGTTAAGCTCTGTGTTATTAGCTAATGAGTCATATATTACTTTGTTGTTGTTAACACTTTCACTACTAATGTGAGTTTTCCGACCTTTTATTGGTAAATTACACCCCAGAAATTCAAGTGAACTCATTACATAAGTAAATCTTAGCTTTGGTTCCAATAAATCTATATCCCCCATGGGACTGAATTAGAACGTGCTTAACTACAGATTGAGTATCCCTTATCCGAAATGCTTGGGACTAAAAGTGTTTAAGATTTCTTGTTGTTGTTGTTTTTTGGAATAGTTGCATTATACTTACTAGTCCAGCATCCCTAATATGAAAATCCAAAGTGTGAAATGCTCCAACAAGCATTTCCTTTGAGCATCATGTCAGTGCTGAAAAAGTTTTGGATTTTGAAGCATTTTGGATTTTGTGTTTTTGGATTAGGGATGCTCAACCTGTACCTATATTTGTTTATCATTCTTTACAGATGGAATGAGGATACTGTGTACTGAACTTTTCTTGAATCCTATACATTTTTACGAAGACGATGGTATTCTTTTAATTTAGCAACTTTTGTGTTAGAGGCACTTTCATATACTAGTGTATGTGAAATTTGTATGTTTATTTTTCCTTTTTTAGGTGGTTACGGACCATTTCTATCATCTTGTTCTTGAACAAACAAGATATGCTGGCAGAAAAAGTCTTGGCAGGGAAATCAAAAATTGAAGACTATTTCCCAGAATATGCAAATTATACTGTTCCTGAAGACGGTAAGATTTCAAAACACATTCTTATGATCGAGGAATAGAATTGTTTTATTAATAGTCCTGTAACTCTAATTCACATACTTCTGATGAATCGAAGAAATTCACTTAATTTAAATCAATTTTCTTTCTACTGCCCATATCCTAAAGTACTAGAGTGTTAAAATGTCCTATTTAGGATCCCATTTGTAAATGTTTCCAAGTTTGACTTTCCATTGAAACTGTGCAGCAGACGAAAGAGCCGTTTTGGGGTGTGACTGTGTCATGCTGGTATGAGCTTTCCCTTTAGTGCCTTTGACTGGGTGTGACATGACAGGGGCCTTGTTAGTCCTCGATACAGACCTTCTCACTTCACCCTCAGATGACCCTGCATGGTAGTTTCTATTATTTTTTCCCATGGAAAGAGAGTCTGAGAGAGGAGAGATAGCGTGTTCAAAGCCACACGGGTAGTGTCATGCAGGCAAGGCAGTCCTTGCACCCTTTGTCCCCAAGCCCGTGCTGGCAGCAGCCGCACTTATCTGCTCCTGTCTCTAGCCTTGCTGTGGCTGCAGCCTTGGGGATTTCCAGCAGGGCCAGCAGCCCTCCCAGGCCACCTGAGACTGAGGGGTTTCCGGGGCATGGGACTGTCAGTGCTAAAGCTGGGAAGGTGACCAGGAAGAGTTGGTCACTCCGTTTCCAGTCGCTTACGCTTCAGTTTCCAGTGAACACCAGGTCTACCAGAGGCTCATAGGAGTGATTTAAGGTGAAATAACACTGCTTCTTACATCTTGAATTCCAAACTAGAAAACGCAGAATAAAAGACACTTTCCTGGAAAATATAGTTAAGATTTAGAAAATTTATTTTTTATCCTCAATGAAGAGGGAAAAGAAAACTTGTATTTGTCGTTAAACTTTCTTGCTCCTTATGTTCAATGTTCTTTTCTCCCTCATGGGAGAGGCATTATATAAGTATATTCACAGTAAAATCCTGACCCGTGTGGGGCCTTCCAGCAAAATCCTACTGCTGTCACCTGTGTCTGAAAGACCCGAAAAAAAATCCTACTGCTACATATTTCCTTATAGGAATAAATCATAGATGTTGGAAATGGGCCTGAGCGCCAGCTCTGCCTGTGGTCTCACCAGACCCAGCTGCTTTCGTGAGCCACCAGCAGCCTCCGCACTTGTCAGAGGGTCACTCAGGGTGAGGTCAAGGTCCAGGCTCTTCCTGAGACTAAATCAAGTGGAAATCTCATTGCAGTTCATCACTGCCTTGTTCCACCCGCAGCCTGGTGATGTGCTTTCCAGGACGGAGGCCGGGTGCCGCTTGCCCACACATTCTGTGGCTGGCACTGCCAGTTTCCTAGCAAGTTGGGTCTTTAATTCTCCCGCTAACCACCTCTTGCCACCTCCCATCACTCAGCTCAGGCAGTGGCTCGGTGGGGTCCTTCCAACAGGGTCTGCCTCCCCAGGCCCTTCCCTCTTTCCCTCCTTATGGCTGTGGTCCTGGCCCTCACTCCTCTCATCTCAGCAGCTGCCACAGCTTCCTGCCTGACCTCCTGTAGCTGGTCACTCACCTTTCCAGAACATTCCATGAACTACCAAAGTCACCCTTCTGAGACACAACCTTACCCGCTTAGGAGCACCAAGGAGAAGCACCACCACTGGCTGACAGCCAAGGCCACCTGCCCAGCCGCGGGTGCTGAAGGGCTTCCGTCCAGGGGCTGAGGGGACCCTGGCTTGCTGCCTCGGTGCCAGGCCCAGTGACTGCTCTTCACCCGGCAGCATGTGTCATCTCTATCTGTGCCCTGCCCCTCCCAAGAGACTCACCCATCCCTGAGCATCTGTAGCACCTGCTGGAAGCCTGGGACCACCATCAACTCCAACGTCAACTCTCACTTAGCAATTAAAGGGAACTAACAGTTGGTCCATGTGACGGCGTGGGTGAAACTCACAGTGATTATGCTGACAGAAAGAATCAAAGCAAAAACTACACACCATGTGAATGCATTTGTGTAAATGTCTAAAAAGTAAATTAGCTGGGCGTGTTGCTGTGCGCCTGTAGTCCCAGCTACTTGGGAGGCTGAGGCAGGAGAATCACTTGAACCCAGGAGGCGGAGGTTGCAGTGAGCCAAGATTGTGCCACTGCACTCCAGCCTGGCGACAGAGCGAGACTCCATCTCAAAAAAAAAAAAAAAAAAAAGAAAGTGCAGACTTACACATGATGACAGGAAGCACATCAGTGGTTGCCTGGGGAAGGAGGGCTGCAGAGGGAATGCAGACACTGTGGGAGGGTCTGGCTGTGCTCATTGTTTCCATTGTAGTGATGCTGGCATGACAACACACACACCAGAACTCCTCAGATGGGCCAGGCGCGGTGGCTCACGCTTGTAATCCCAACACTTTGGGAGTCTGAGGTGTGCAGATCACCTGAGGTCAGGAGTTCAAGACCGGCGTGGCCAACACGGTGAAACCCCATCTCTACTAAAAACACAAAAATTAGCCAGGTGTGGTGGCCAGCACCTATAATCCCAGCTACTCGGGAGGCTGAGGCAGGAGAATCGCTTGAACCTGGGAGGCGGAAGTTGCAGTGAGCCGAGACTGCACCATCGCACTCCAGCCTGGGTGACAGAACAAGGCTCCGTCTCAGAAAACAAAAAAAAGCACTCCAGCCTGGGTGACAGAGTGAGACTCAGTCTCAAAAGAAAAAAAAAAAAAGAACTCCTCAGATGGTACACGTACACTCTGGGCATAACAGAGTATGTCAGTGACCCCCACCCCCGCCAAGATAAATGACATGGGAGCTCCCCAGCCACTCCAGAACACAGCCCAGGCAGAGACCCACAGCGGGTGCCGCACCCTCCCCTCCCTCACTGGGTGCTGCACCCACCCACCCCCCACAGTGGGGGCTGTGCCCTCCCCTGCCTGTCACTGGGTACTGCGCCCTCCCTTCCATGAATCTGTGAGCAACAGTGTCCTCACAGCCTCACAGACCCTGCAACAGAGAAGGCAGAGAGGTAAGAACACTCAGCTGCGTCACCTAGATCTCAGATTTCTTGGGGTTACAGAAAATAATGGCATGACCACATGAACGTGGACTCTTCCGGGGGAGAATGCCTCAGAAAGGCCTAGAGCCAGAGGGTCGGCTACAGTGATCTGGGGGCTCCACATGCCTGAGTGGGGAGCAGGAACAGGGAAGGGGAGTCTCAGAAGAGGAGGCTGATGGAAGCTGAGAGGCAGTCCATGGAGGCCCTGCCAGTGCTGCCCCCAGGGAGGCCAGGGCCCAGCTCCTGTGCCTGGAGGCTCCGAGCTTTCCTCTCCCAACAGCTCTGCAGGGAGGGCAGCTCTGGGGCTCAGGCTGGTCAGTGGGAATTCTCCCCCACCCCAGCCTGTCTTGCTTGCGCTGCTGTAACAAAATACCTTAGGCTGGTGATAGGGTTTAGATCTGTGTCCCTGCCCAAATCTTTTGTGGAATTGTAATCCCCAGTGTTTGAGGTGGGGCCTGGTGGGAGGTGATTGGATCTTGGGGGTGGATCATTTATGAATGGTTTAGCACCATCCTCTTGACACTGTTTTCAAGATAATGAATGGGTTCTGCAAGAGCGGGTCATTTAACAGGGTGTAGCACCTCCCCCATCTCTCTCTTGCTCCTGCCCTGGCCATGTGACATGTCTCACTCCCTGTTCATCTTCTGCCATGATTGGAAGCTTCCTGAGGCCTCCCCAGAAGCCTAGCAGATACCAGCATCATGCTTCCTGTACAGCCTGCAGAACCATGAGCCAATTAAACCTCTGTTCTTTATAAATTACCCAGTCTCAGGTATGTCTTTATAGCAATGCAAGAATGGACCAACACAGCTGGATAATTTATGAACAACAGAAATGTATTAGTCACGGTACTGGAGGCTGGAAGGTCAAAGATTAAGACACCAGCCGATTCAGTGTCTGGTAAGGGTTTCTCTGCTTCATAGATGGCACTGTCTCATTTCCTCCTCATATGGTGGAGAGGGTGAGGGGGCTCTCTCGGGCCTCTTCTAAGGATATAATCCCATTCATGAAGGCGGAGCCCTCGTGACCTCATCACCTCTCAAAGGCTGCCCCTCTTGATGTTGTTGCATTGGAGATTAGCAGTCAACATGTGAATTTGGAGGAGACACAAACATCGAGAGCATAGCACCCCCAGAGAAAAGTTTTATCAGAGCAATAACTATTAAAATGATGTAGGAGAAGAGGGGAATGAAAATTACATGTTTGGCTGGGCGCAGTGACTCATGCTTGTAATCCCAGCACTTTAGGAGGCCAAGGTGGCCGATCACCTGAAGTCAGGAGTTCGAGACCAGACTGGCCAACATGGTGAAACCCTGTCTCTACAAAAATTAGCCAGTCATGATGGCGGGTGCCCATAATTCCAGCTACTGGGGAGGCTGAGGTGGGAGAATTGCTTGAACCGGGGAGGTGGAGGTTGCAATGAGCCGAGATCACACCACTGCACTCCAGCCTGGGCAAGAGAGCGAGACTCCGTCTCCAAAAAAAAAAAGTACATGTTTGTTTTTGCCTTGCTGTACATGTATTTTAATTCTGTGAATATACAGCAGTCCAACGTTGAAATTCCTTCTGTGTTTTCATAGAGTTGTATCTTTGTTTCATGTTGCTTAAATAAAGTTCCATTTGTCATTTCTACAGCAACACCAGATGCAGGAGAAGATCCCAAAGTTACAAGAGCCAAGTTCTTTATCCGGGACCTGTTTTTGGTAAGCAATTTTGTTAACCTTTGTTTTTTTGCCTCCATTCTTAATCCTTTGTTTCTTGCAATATGCAAATTACTTTGATGATCTCATTTAATCTTCCTTAACATTACGAGAGATGAGAAAGGGTATGTTACTTTAATTTCACAGCTGAGCACACCGAGGTTCAGAGAGGTTAGATTTCTTACCCAAGGTCACACAGCTTCCAACCAGCAGAGCCTGGGTGAGAACACAGTGTCCCAGGGAATGGCAGTTGGATGGGCTAGACTTCATTCACTTGTTGTATTTTCCAAAAAGGACAGCGTCCTTCAGCAGAGTCTAAGCACCCATACTCTTCCTCCATCCAAAAGCACTAACAGGCTGATGGTTTATGTAAAAATGGATGTGCTCAAATTCAGATATTTACTTTTTTTTCTTCAGCTTTTTGAGATTATTTCAAACTTACATACCAGGCAGAAGATTTGCACAAATAACTCCCATATACTCAGGCCGGGTGCGGTGGCTCATGCCTGTCATCCCAGCCCTTTGGGAGGCTGAGGCAGATGGATCACCTGAGGTCAGGAGTTCGAGACTAGCCTGGCCAACACGGTGAAACCCCATCTCTACTAAAAATACAAAAAATTAACTGGGCGTGGTGGCATGCGTCTGTAATCCCAGCTACTCCAGAGGCTGAGGCAGGAGAATTGCTGAAACCCAGGAGGCGGAGGTTGCAGTGAGCCGAGACCACACCACTGCACTCCAGCCTGGCCGACAGAGCGAGACTCTGTCTCAAACAAAGCAAACAAAACTCCCATATACTCTTTACCCAAATTGACCAATTGGCAAAAATTTGCCACATATGCTTTATCTGTCTATATTATTTTCTTTGAAATAACCTACGCGTATAGCTAGCTGTGAGTTTTTACTCGCTTCAAACTATTACGTGCCAAGGCATTCCCAAGGGCATGTTCCCGGTAGTACTCCAAGTACACTTAACACGTGTGGAGAAGATCTTAGTCCGGGTAGCAGTAGGGCTGATCCTCGGCTGTGGGGCCTTTCCACGGGGACTGGCACTCCAGCCTGGCCTTTCACCACCCTTTTCCCAGCATACCCCTGCAGGATGACTCTTGAATCCTATGGTGAGTTAGAAAGTAACAATGAGGAGAAATCAAGGCCCCAGGGTGAGTTCAGAGGACAAGAGTTCCCCGAGAAGTGCATGGCCGTAAGTGCATGGCAATACCCAGAGAGCTTCTGCAGCTGAATAAATCTGGGACATGCTATGTTAAATACAGCGAGAGAGGTTCCTCTGCCTCTCTCTGAGAGTCTGTCAGATTCTCAGAGCCTTTACTTAAGGCCAATTAATGTGCATTGCAAATCTCTTCAATAAGGGAATTTAGTTTGTAATAGATCAAAGGATCCCTTTTTTAAGGAGCATTTTGGAAGACCATAGCCCATAAAGACACAAGAAAATGCTATTCTAATGAGAACTAAATGTTAATTAAGCATGCATATGTTGGGCATTTAAATGAAGATTAGAAACATCTAGGCCGGATGCAGTTGCTCATGCATGTAATCCCAACACTTTGGGAGGCCAAGGCAGGTGGATCACCTGAGGCCAGAAGTTCGAGATCAGCTAGACAACATATCGAGACGTCGTCTCTAAAAAAAAATGTTAAAACGTACCTGGGTATGGTGGCACAGGCGTGTAGTCCCAGCTACTCAGGAGGCTGAGGTGGGAGGATCCCTTGAGCCTAGGAATTTGAGGTGGCAGAGAGCTATGATCATGCCACTGCACCCCAGCCTGGGTGACAGAGCAACACTCCATCTCAAAATAGAAACAAAAACAAAACTATTTGAAGCAACGACCTTTGTAATGACTCCATTCCCTTAATTTTAAGGCTCTAGGCAGGGACAAATAGTCACACTATTACAGAAGAAAGCCTTTTTTAGTTTGTTTATTTGGGACATTGCCTCGCACTGCCACCCAGGCTGCCTGGAGTGCAGTGGCAAGATCATAGCTCACTGCAGCCTCCAATTCCTGGGCTGAAGCAACCCTCCTGCCTCAGCCTCCTGAGTAGCTGGGACTACAGGCACACACCACCACACCCGGCTAATTTTTAAATTTTGTAGAGATACAGCCTTGCTATGTTGGCCAGGCTGGTCTCGAACTCCTCGTCTCAAGTGATCCTCCTGCCTCCACCTCCCAAAGTGCTGGGATTACAGGTGTGAGCCACTGCACCCAGCCAAAAGCCTATTTTTCATTCATTCACTACACACTTAACTGTGTGTGTGCCAAATTCCTCACCTGGTGCTTTGGGATTAAAAAAGATATATAACCGGTTGGGGGAGGGGGGAGGGATAGCATTAGGAGATACACCTAATGTAAATGACGAGTTAATGGGTGCAGCACACCAACATGGCACATGTATACATATGTAACAAACCTGCACGTTGTGCACATGTATCCTAGAACTTACAGTATAATAAAATATATATATTAAAAATATATATATATATAACCTACTCATTTTAGTGTCCATAAGTTGTTTTTTTTAATGCTCAAGAGAAGCCTGACTATTGCTAAAATAGGTCTATCCCCCTGTGAGGAGTTTCATACCTCATGACATCTTTAGAATGCCCTTTCTGTGGTCCAAGCAGCTCTCTAAAGGCTGTTTCCCAGGATCGAGAAAGGAGTGGAGGGGATGAGGAGGAGGCCCAGGGATTCCTGTGGCACCAAGGAAGAAGGTGAGCTTCCACAGGACCTCTGTCTAAGTCTGCCCGGGCTGCCATAACAAAGTGCCGCAGAGGCTGAGTGTCTTAAACAGCAGAAATGTATTTCTTACAGCTCTGGAGGCTGGAAGTCTGAAATCAAGGTGCGGGGTCTTCCCTCGCACATGGCTGCATCCTCCTGGTTTCCTCTTCTCTCTAGGACACCAGTCATATTGCATTAGGGCCCAACCTAATGACCTCATTTTACCGTAATTGCCTCTGTAAAGGCCTTATCTCCAAATGTAGTCACATCTGAGGTGCCAGGGGTCAGGGATTCCACATAACTTCAGGGAACACAGTTTGGCCCCTAACAGCCTGTCCCCACACCCACCGCACTTAGCTTCATAGTGCACATGAGCACATCATTGAGGGGTCCCCACAAACCATGATTCATAATGTCTAACCCTGTTTCTCAGGTACTTGACAACAGATCACTTTTCTCCCAGAAGGCAGCAAACATTCCCCCGATAACCAGGGGACACCCTGCTTAGCAGATGCTAAACTGCCCCTGTGTGGAGGCTGCCACTGGGCCGCTGCACCGTCCAATACAGAACCACTGGGCACATATGGACATTTAATTAAACTAGCTGGCCAGGCGCGGTGGCTCACGCCTGTAATCCCAGCACTTTGGGAGGCCAAAGCGGGCAGATCACGAGGTCAGGAGTTGGAGACCAGCCTGACCAACATGGTGAAACCCCGTCTCTACTAAAAATACAAAAATTAGCCAGGCATGGTGGCACATACCTGTACTCCCAGCTACTCAGGAGGCTGAGGCAGGAGAATTGCTTGAACCCGGGAGGTAGAGGTTGCAGTGAGCCAAGATGGCACCACTGCACTCCAGCGTGGCGGACAGAGCAAGACTCCGTCTCAAACAAACAAACAAGCTAATTAGGCGGGGCACAGTGGCTCATGCCTGTAATCCCAGCACTTTGGGAGGCCGAGGTGGGCGGATCACTTGAGGTCAGGAGTTTGAGACCAGCCTGGCCAACATGGTGACACCCTGTCTCTACTAAAAATACAAAAATTAGCCAGGCATGGGCATGGTGATGGACGCCTGTAATCTCAGCCACTTGAGAGGCTGAGGCAGGAGAATCCCTTGAACCTGGGAGGTGGAGGTTGCAGTGAGCCAAGACTGCACCACTGCACTCCAGCCTGGGCAACAGAGCTAGACTCAGTCTCAAAAATATACAAATAAACAAATAAAATTACCTAATTAGAAATCAGCCCCTTGGTGGTATCAGCTAGATGGCAACTATCATATTGGCAGGGCAGATAGTGGACATTCCCATTGTCACAGAAAACTGTTCAGACCTTCCTTTTTGGAAGCTCCTCCCTTGACTTGCCTGCCCGGGGCTTTCTCTGACCTATCCGTGCTGCTGCAGCCTCCTGGGGGCAGTGATAAGGGTAAGGTTATCTGGGTCCTCAGCTGATGCTTGCATTGAGACCATTCCTGCCTCTAAGTGCTCCCATGCAAAACGAGCAGGCCACCGTCACCAAAGCCTCCAAGCACCTGCTCAGTGTGGCCTAGTCCTTCCCCAGAGTGCATGCTGGGGCCGCGCAGGGCTAGTGCACACACTGTCTCTTGCAGAGGATCAGCACGGCCACCGGTGACGGCAAACATTACTGCTACCCGCACTTCACCTGCGCCGTGGACACGGAGAACATCCGCAGGGTGTTCAACGACTGCCGCGACATCATCCAGCGGATGCACCTCAAGCAGTATGAGCTCTTGTGAGGATGCTGCCGCCACCCTGCGGTGGAGCGGCGCCCCGGACTGCCTGACTGCCAGCCCCATGCCATGGTAGGAGGCAGAGTCTCTAGTTCCATCTCGCTGCCGTCTGTCCCGTTCTGTGTCGACCACCAAGCCTCTGGCTACCTCTGTCCCCTCAGGTTTGGTTGTGTAGCTTCTGTTGTCATTGAATACAGCCTCCCGCAGCATCCCACCCCCAAACCACCGACTCTCATTGCTGACACTGCAGCAGAATCTCTCCGGGTGGGAGCCCCATTATTCATTCTCCCTTTATTGATTCATCGAGGAGAACTTGGTAGATGGGGAGAAAACACAGTTTGCTTTTTCTTCCATGTTATCAACCGTGACTGCAAGAGCGTTCGTGCAGTGCCCTGAGCCGCGGCCCTCTCTGATTCTCCCTTTATGAAGCTGCAGGCTGACGAGCGATGGTCCCTTCCCATTGGCCTTAGCCCAAGACTTAGAGTCGACCCCAAGCGACAGAGTGACCAGAAACCCTTTTACAGTCACATTCAGAGTCGCTGCTGGCCTCAGGCATTTGAATTAGAGCTACTTTGAGCCTCTTACATTTAGGCAGAAAACCTACCACATTCACTACTGCAAAAATGTGTCCTGTCTAAAAATGATTCTCTAAACTTTCCCTATACTTAGGCATAGTCTTCTTTCTTAGATTCTCTTTGTTGTTGTCCCTATTGCTGGTTTATTACACTGTACAGACCACAAAATGTAATATTCTTTTGTATAACTACTAAAGAAAAATCCTTGTAGATCTTTGTGCCTTCACCATGGCTATCTATACCTGTACATGAAATGTGTATTGTGCTGAAGAGCTTAATGTCAACATTACCTGCTGCTTACTCTGAAAAAAGGAATGAATGGTAGCTGTAGAATTTAGGATATTTTATCAGGTTGGCACTTTATAAAATACTCCCTGATTTTAAAAATTGTAAGTTATACACGTTAATCATCCACATTCTACCGACAATGTCATACCAACATCACAAGCTGTTGCAACCACCTGCTCTTACTTCTCTGAGCTGTAAAAACCTGAACTCAATTCAGGGGTACAAATTGCAATCTAATCTTTTCAGGGAACCAGGGATTTTTTTCTCTCTCTCTAGACAATATGTTTCCTAATTAGTCTGCTAATGAAACACTTCTTCAAGTTCCCTAAGTGGGAACAGGTCCATCATTCCCTTAGTCAAAACTTTGGACACAGGCTACATCATACAAGTAAGCAAACAGTAAGAGAAAAACAAAATGTGGCCAGGCGTGGTGGCTCACGCCTGTAATCCCAGCACTTTGGGAGGCCGAGGCAGGCGGATCACGAGGTCAGGAGATCAAGATCATCCTGGCTAACATGGTGAAACCCTGTCTCTACTAAAAATACAAAAATTAGCCAGGCGTGGTGGCGGGCGCCTGTAATCTCAGCTACTCGAGAGGCTGAGGCAGGAGAATCGCTTGAACCTGGGAGGTGGAGATTGCAGTGAGCCGAGGTCGTGCCACTGCACTCCAGCCTGGGCATCAAAGTGAGACTCAGGCCAAAAAAAACAAAACAAAAAACCTTGATGTGTCAATGTTTGTGTCTGGCCTAGGAGAATAAGGATGACAGCTTCACTTGCCTTTTGAAGAAGAAACATTACAAAACCTTAATCTGAAGTATAAAGTCAAAAGATATGGCTCTTTCTCACACTTGCAAGATTTACAAATACAGCCTCAAACATTATGACACACCAACAATATCTAGAAAGTAAGAGCTGTTGTAGCAATGACGCTTCATATTCTATCTGTAGCCACAGAGTTGAGGGTAGTTTTTGTAGGTCTAAAATAATCTGTAAAGATGTCCAAAGTTAAATTTTCAACAATACAAATCTAGAGAAGTGACAGCCTACATTACTTCATTACTCTTCTTTTAGTCTTTAGTCTTTAATATTTTAAAGTTTACTCTATAAATCAGCATTTTGTAATCCTTTATAAACTCATCCAGATTTAAATGCTACTTTTTCATGAAGAAAGGATGACAACTTTAGAGACAGTCAGTGCAACACACACATATTTTATCTCATCACCGTCTTCCTGCCCCTCCCATCCATTGTCTCATAAAACCCCCAGCTGAACTAAGAAAAATACAATGGAAATTATTTTCAGTTCCCCTTGCACTGTCAAAGTAAAACAAGAAAACTGAAAAGCTACACCCCTAGCAAGAAAGGGAAATATGTTGTTGTATGCATCATCACTCAACAATTACCCTCTAACTAAACATCCTGTTTAAGAGTTTAATTCAAACAAACAACAGCCAGACTGTTAAGAAAAAAAAACAAAAATAACTTTTATCTGGCTTACAATTATTAAAGCATTTATTTTCAGGTACCAAAAGCCATATCCCATTCCACCTTTTAAGTTTCTTTTGATCACTGACAGGCATTAACAGATGTAACAACTTGGTCTCCTATAGAGAAAATTACACTTATCTAAAAATCTGATTCCATTAATTGATCAAGTATAAAAATCTACGAAAACAATATGTTCTGCACATCACATCTGTACTTTTTTTTTTTTAATATATTTTTTGAGATGGAGTCTCACTCTGTTGCCCAGGCTGGAGTACAGTGGCATGATCTTGGCTCACTGCAACCTCCGCCTCCCGGGTTCAAGGGATTCTCCTGCCTCAGCCTCCCAAGTAGCTGGGATTATAGGCACTTGCCACCATGCTTGACTAATTTTTGTATTTTTAGTGGAGACGAGGTTTCACCATGTTGGCCAGGCTGGTCTTGAACTCCTGACCTCAAGTGATCCACCCGCCTCAGCCTCCCAAAGTGCTGGGATAACAGATGTGAACCACTGCACCCTGCCGCGTCTGTACTTTTAAGGGTACAGCTTTACAGTACATAGGAATTTGAGAACCACTTCACAGGAAGAGGGAAACAGCCCAATATTTATGTATACACATAATCCCAAGTGTGTGCTGGGGCCATCAGGCCCTTCCTGAGGGAACAAGGACTGTCGTGCATGTGAGTGACGACATTAATAGCATTTACATACTGTACAGATGCAACCTTTGATGATACATATATTTGATAAAAATGAGAAAACAGATTCGTTGTAGAGTACCTGTCCACTTTTACAGCATGAGAACAGTACAATCAACTATTTATTTTGCAGTTACTCATTTCAGTGATTGAGAATTTCTGTGCTGTGCAGAGAGATGGCCTGTAATTGGTCTCATCATCCACTTGATTCTGACATGATCTCTGCCCACAGTTCCATTTCTTGGGCTTTGATATTTATAATGGCGCCTGCTCTTCATCTTGTCTTACGCTTTCTGAGCAAGTTCAAACCAGCAAGAAAAGGTGAGGCTAAAAGCCCAAAGTGAGTGAGTGTGAGGACCACAAGGAAGCCCACCATTCCACAGTAGATGATCAAAACCACGTCCTCACGTGGGAGGTAGCACTTGGAGAGGGCGTAGTCTGTGGGCGTGATGCTACCCTGGAAAGCAGAAGGGAAAGTTATGCTGAGAGCACCAGGCACAGGTTGAACACCACAGTCTTAGAAACACCAGAGGGAAGACTGCCTTCTCAGGTCCCCCTCAGGTGAGGCAGGGAAGGGGCCCTCCTCACCTGAGACCAAGGGGGCCCAGCCTTCCCCCTGCACAGCTCACCCCCGACCAGCCCAGCCTCCGGCAGGAGAGACAAGGCCCAAGTGTGCCTGGGTGGAAAATGTCTGGGACACTGACCTGTCAAACTGGCCCCTGGCCCACTGTGTTCCCATCAAATATAGTGGGGGATCCACAACAGAGATTCAGAGAGGCACCGTGGAGTTCCAGGGTCATCGGTCAGCAAGGAACAAGGAGGGAAGGGTGTCTTCCTGCCCCTTGATGCTCAACTAAGCATCTGTTCCCTAGAAATACATGTGTCCAGGTCGTCTCTGTGGGCTTTTCTTTGCAGATACTTTTATGTGGAACGACAGTGGCAAATGTTTTCATTTACTTTGAATTTGAAAATGTTAGGGTTTCCTCCACCTTTTTATGAAGTAAAAGAACCTGTCGTACCAGCATCATGAGCTGGATGCAGGAGCCCATGGCTGAAAGGAGTTAAAAACGCCCAGTGGTCATTAAGTGAAAACATCTTTTATCAACCTGCAAAAGCTGTAGCATTCTCTGCCAGGTCAAATGGGCATGTTTAGAAAATAAGAGAAGATGGCTGAGTATAGCTAATGAATAAATGGTTGTTTCTTTAGAAAATTAAACACACACAGAGTGTAAGAGGAGAGGACACGTCCCTCCCTGAAGGATAAAGGCCACCTGGACGGTGCCCTGCCCTCGCTTCTCACATTAACTGCCCAGGAACGTCATGCTGATTGGTTCCCGGAAGGGTGTTTGGCAACGGGCAGTGTATGGAACTACGTGTAGAGGGAGGGAAATTTGTGTGTGGCTTTTGTAAATTTTTACAGATTGCAGCAATTAAATAGTTGATTACTGTGTTGATTTACATACTTATGAAAGCTTTCAGACAAAAATAAACTTTCACGTTACCATGATGAAACTGGGGTTGTTTCTGTTCCTCCAACTGAAAGATGGGACGCTGAGCTCGGGGACTCGGCCCCCGTGGTGCACCTCGCAGGCGCTGTGCGTGTGGCCACTGAGAACCAGGCGCGGCTGGAACCACTGCAGCAGCTGACAGCAGCCGAGAAGACAGCAAAGCAGGCTGTTAGCTCATCCTCAACCAGGCTCTCACTGCTCAGCAGACGGCCGCTGGCCATCGCTTCTTTCATTAAATTAAATGCTAAATCCTTATTTTGAAGGACTGGTTTATTTTTTTCCTTAAAAATCCTTTGGTTTATTTACACTAAATCAAACGTAAGGTCAGCCCCTTTGAGTCTACTGTTCTCATCTCAGATTTTATATACTTTTTACGGTATTTTATCTTTATAAATATTTTATACACTTATCTTATAAATATTTCCTATATTTATATATTATATATAATGTAATATGTATTATATAAATCTATATAAGAAAATGCATTTTAATTTTAATTAAGTCCCTAAAAATTTGACTCTTCAGTTCCATTCACATTTCTAAATACATTTAAGTTGGTGAAAAACTCTGAATACAAAGAATAGCTGAGACTATTATTGACTTGAGGGTAGGAAACAGAAGTAGGTTTACCGGGAAAAAAAAAAAAGAAAGCGATTAAATGAAAATCTGAGAAACTGTGAAAGCCCAGGCCTCCACCCCTGTCCCCAGGTGATAACTAAGTCATCAACGTTTCAGCAAACATCTGCTCTAGCCTGGGCGCTCTGCTTGTTGACGTGCAAGGGGATGAGAGTCACACTGTGACATGAGTTAGCATCACGACACCCTGGCAAACCTTTTGTGATGCCTCCCGTGAAAGCACGTCATAGTTCTCCTTAAATGGGATGTCCCTTTCCTCTGGAGGAGCAGCATCTTCCCCAGAACAGTTAGCATCACTTCTCCGATACAGAGGATAATGCTGTCCGGGGTGGAGAGAGGAGTTCAGGCGGCTATCGTGAAACCACGGGCTGCCTGCTGTCTGCCATGAGCCCCTTCCTCCCCCAGCTCACCTGCAGGAGGACGGGGGCAGACATGGGCAGCAGAGGCCCGGGTCCACACCGGCTGGAGCCACGTGCCTGCTGGGTACAAGTCAGGCCATTAATCCACACACCTGACCCTCATCAAAGGGCAAGAAGAGCTGGGGGGCTGAGTGAGCAACCAAAGCGGAGCGACACGGGACAGAAGGCACCTGTGGCATTCAGATGCTCTCCTACCTCTCGGGAGCAGTTCAGTCTGTGAGAGACTTCAATGAGCTCTGCTTCTGTTTCAGAGCAGATGCCACAGCCGTCCCCGTTCAGCGCCACGCTGTTGACCATCACGAAGCTGAGGCAGAGGGAAACGCAGGTGAGGCCGCTGGGGGTATCAGTGCTTTCTTTTCCCCACTGTTCCCATGAAAAGAAAGCTAAGCATCCAGTGCAAAGAAACAAGCCCAGAGCGGCTTCCAATCCCACCCAGAATAATTTGGTGTATTTTTAAATACGAGTCAATATTAACAAAAATAGCATTACTGGGAGTTCTGTCTAAGACACAATTGAAGGGGTTTTGACCCTAAACTTGTGAGAAATCCCAGATTACAGAAGCTCTGCAGTTAGACTATGTCTAAGCTCATCCTCTAACCAGAACCTCATCTGTTACAGTGCCTCTTCTGTGCAGGGGGCTAAGAACCCTATGCCCACCCCATCAGCTGGTTGTGAGAATTCAATGAAATGACATGGCAGGTGTTTAGAACACAGCCTGCCACTAGAAAGTACTCAGTACGTGTCAGATATTGTGACTAACAGGTAGAGGGAACCACAGAGTGCATCAGTGACATACAGACACACACAGCAAGTAAGCAGAGGGTAGAGTGCCGGTTAGAGCTAACTGGGTATGGATAATCCCAAACTAGGGTAATAACAAAGTCCACTGTGGTTAGACTCAGCAGCCACATGTTTTTAAAGACTCCCACTAAATACGCTTTTATTTCCTACATGCATACCATCTTGGAATGACGAAAGTACCTGTCAGTAAAGACTGCTTGAAATTTAACTCGTTTTAGAGATAAGGAATGGAGTTATCAAGTGATCAGCAGTATGATAAGCTGTTTGAAGTGTCTTAAACACACACTTAGAGGGAAATAATTCAAACTGTATCATGTTTCTATTATGAGTCAGCAGAGAAAGCCACCTACTAGAGACTCTGCCCTCCTGGCAGAGGAAAAGGTGAGCATTAGTGGTGAAGCCACTGGACAGAAATGACCTCACCTGCAGACCCGCTGTATCCAAGGTCAACAGAGTGCTGGGCACCCACAGGAAGGACAAGACTAAAAGAGAAAAGGCTTCCACTCCCACCTGTTTTCTCCACCGCGTCCATAATCAGTATAGAGTATAGAGTCCTGTCCACTGTGCTGCAGCCGCATACACAGCCCAGAAAAGATCTAGAGATGGGCACTGAGGTGGCCTCGCAGAGCGGGAGCTGCCCATGGTCAGGCTAAGGGTCAGGGTGCTCTGGTCTAAAAGCCCAGGCCAATGGAGATGGGTAGCACAGAGCTACAGAGGAACTGTGACACACTTGCCACCAAATCCCATGACACCATAACTACGAGAACAGTCTTTGTAAAGTGAAATTTGTACATTTTGATCAAATAAAGACTCTTTTACAAACTGGGCTAATGAAATTTGTACCACCCAGAGACAGTGCAGACAGACTATCATTCCCACAGTGGCTGGGCAGTCATAAACTGACCGATTCATTGTGGGGTTGTCAAGGAAAACCAGGGTGGTTTGAGGTTTCCCATCTATCGGCTCCCATGGTGAGCACCAGCAAGGACAGCCTAAGGCACTGCTGTTTAAAGATCATAAACCAGGCTAAACAGAACACAGGTAGATGATAGATCCCAGTATGGCAGGCACCTTTAAAAAATGAAGTTTCCAAGGACTAAAGGTCTTGGAAGAATTTACAAATAATACTCACTTAATGCCTTTCCAAGAAAACAGTCTTTCAGAGCTGAACACTTTCTCAAAGCGTTCTACTTTGTATGTGTTCATCCTATATTCAATTGTAAGAAGAAACATTTTTCAGGACAAGCCATTTTAGAAACTCCTAGAGTTATGAACACAAAATAACTTTCAAGACTTGAGTTTCAGATTAGCATTATTAGTTAAGGGCTCCACCCGGCCCCAGGATATCAAAGCTCAAATTTTAGTTCCACTACTTACTATGAAGCCTGGGGCAAGTTACTCAGCTGCCCAGGGCCTCAGATTCCACATTGGTACCATAGGTAAAACAACAGGACCATGGTAAAGATTAATGTGTTAATATATGGAAGTAAAGTACTTGAAACAGAAGGTACATTATAAGCACTAGAGCACTATATAAATGTTAGCTATTAAAGTCTAAATGATCTTGTTTTTTCATTCCCAAAGACAATAATTGGCCATTAAATGTACATTTCAAGTTAGATGTTTCCCAAGGGCACATACAATTCATTCATTCCACAGATATTTGTTGAGGGTGCACTGTGCACCAAGTAAAAACCCCTTGAAGAGTTTAATATCCCAGAGCTTACATCTTTTGAGGAAAACAAATTTCAAGACAGCACAAATAGGGCTTTCACCTGAATTGCAACAGATTTAGAATTACAGTTAACAAGAGCTCTCAGGGTGCAGGGCTTTCGTGAACTACTTACTCATAATGGAAGCCAATGTCATGGTTTCCAGCAACTACCTTCAGCTGTACATGACTTGGGTGTCTGAACATTTTCTGAAATCGCTCCACATCATTCACCCAGGCCTGAGGGAAAAAGAATCACTGCTGGGAGCCAGAGAACCATCTCTGCCCTGTGGCTAAAAAAACATGATCCCTATTTTGTTTTGTTTTGTTTTTGAGACGAGTCTGGCTCTGTCTCCAGGCTGAAGTGCAGTGGTGCAATCTCTGCTCACTGCAGCCTCCATCTCCCACATTCAAGCTATTCTCCTGCCTCAGCCTCCCGAGTAGCTGGGATTTCAGGCACATGCCACCATGCCTAGCTAACTTTTTTTTTGTATTTTTAGTAGAGACAGGGTTTCACCATGTTAGCCAGGATTGTCTCAATCTCCTGACCTTGTGATCCGCCTGCCTCAGCCTCCTAAAGTGCTGGGATTACAGGTATAAGCCAACGCGCCAAGCCAATGATCCCTATTTTGATGTGAGAAGTGAATGAATTCCCCTGTTCAAATCAGATGCACATAAAGATGATGTAGAACTTTTTCTTTTTTTCTTTTCTTTTTTTTTTTTTTGAGATGGAGTCTCGCTCTGTTGCCCAGGCTGGAGTGCAATGGCATGATCTCAGCTCACTGCAAGCTCCGCCTCCCGGGTTCACACCATTCTCCTGCCTCAGCCTCCTGAGTAGCTGGGACTACAGGCGCCCGCCACCACGCCCGACTAATTTTTTTGTATTTTTAGTAGAGACGGGGTTTCACCATGTTAGCCAGGATGGTCACGATCTCCCGACCTCATGACCGCCTCGGCCTCCCAAAGTGCTGGGATTACAGGCGTGAGCCACCGCGCCCGGCCGTAATACATCTTTTTTTTAAGACTACAATTAATACTTACTGTTATTTAATTTGATGCCAAGTTTTTATTTTGTTGTTTTTTTGAAACAGGGTCTCACTCTGTCACCCAGGATGGAGTGCAGTGGCCATGACCTTGGCTCACTGGAACCTCCGCCTCCAGGGTTCAAGTGATTCTTGTGCCTCAGTCACTTGAGTAGCTGGGATTACAGGCGTGTGCTACCATGCCCAGCTAATTTTTGTATTTTTAGTAGACACAGGGTTTCACCATGTTGGCCAGGCTGGTCTCGAACCCCTGACCTCAAGTGATCCACCTGCCTCAGCCTCCCAAAGTGCTAGGATTACAGGCGTGAGCCACCAAGCCCAGCCTGACGCCAAATTTTTAAATGGTATCCTCTCCCATCTTAAACAATAACTGGCAATCCCTAAAAATATTTGGTTCATACACCTATTATTTCAAGATCCCCTGAAGACCATTCATAGACCCTGGTGGAGAAATTCTTCAGATCTGGGCATGCTATAAGAACAGGCTCTGACAAAATGTCCAGTAAGTTCTTCATGTGTCTCAACTAAGACAAGGATGAGAACATCTTTAAAAGTGGCATTCCCCTATGGCTACAACTGTGGGAATGAGAACTAAAGAGATGTGGGAGAAAGACAAAAAATACTTATTGTAACAAATATTTCAAAATTATTCTGATACTTGCTTTAACTATTAAAACTTCAGAGTTATGTTAGTGTAGTTCTTATTTTTATAAAGCTAAAAATATCAATTGTACAAACACCCTAGGGTAGGGAAAAAAACAAAAAAAAACCTCTATTCTAGATAGTAACCAACTTTATCCTAAATGTTGTAAATCTGGCAAAACCTAAGGAAATATGCTGGATAGAGTCCTTGAATACATTTACAAAGATTCCACTTTAACAAATAACATTTAAAGTTAGATGGCTGGGCGCGGTGGCTCACGCCTGTAATCCCAGCACTTTGGGAGGCTGAAACAGGCGGATCACTTGAGGTCAGGAGTTTGAGACCAGCCTGGCCAACATGATGAAACCTGTCTCTACTAAAAATACAAAAATTAGCTGGGTGTGGTGGCAGGGGCCTGTAATCCCAACTACTCGAGGAGGCTGAGGCAGGACAATCACTTGAACCAGGGAGGCAGAGGTTGCACTAAGCTGAGATCACGCCACTGCACTCCAGCCTTGGTGACAGAGCGAGACACCAGCTCAAAAAAATAAAAAAAATAAAGTTAGAGTAACATAAAATCAGAATAACAGACATAGAAAAACATAAAATGTTGCCCTTAATTTGGAAAAGCAACGTATCTATCCAACCTCATTTTGTAACTAGTTGTTTTCACATATAACATTTCTATCTCACGTTTAATTATAGCCTAGATAATAACAAACATTGCAACTCTGTAAACAGTGGTTCCTATCAACTCTGAAACAAGACTTCTCTTGTGCAGCTATTGAATTTCCTAGGAAATGCCAGTAAGGTTTTTTGGATTTTTGTTGTGGAGTTTTTTGTTTTGTTTTGTTTTTGGTTTGGTTGTTTGCCTTCTTTGATTTTTATCTTTATTTTTTGAGACAGCGTCTCACTCTGTCACCCAGGATGGAATGCAGTGGTGCACAGCTGACTATGGCCTTGACCTCCCAGGCTCAAGTGATCCTCCCACTTCAGCCTCCTGAGTAGCTGAGACTATAGGCATGCACCACCACGCCTGGCTAATTTTTGTATTTTTTGTAGAAACAGGGTCTAAGTTGCCCAGGCTGGTTTTGAATTCCTGGGCTCAAACGATCCTCCTGCCTTGGACTAGGCCTGGCGCGGTGGCTCACGCCTATAATCCCAGCACTTTGGGAGGCCAAGGTGGGCAGATTGCCTGAGCTCAGGAGTTCGAGACCAGCCTGGACAACACGGTGAAACCCCATCTCTACTAAAATACAAAAAATTAGCCGGGCATGGTGGTGCGTGTCTGTAATCCCAGCTACTTGAGAGGTTGAGGACGGAAAATCTCTTGAACCCAGGAGGCGGAGGTTGCAGTGAGCCAAAATCACACCACTGCACTGCAGCCTGGGTGACAGAGTGAGACTCCATCCCCCACAGCACCAAAAAAAAAAAAAAAAGAAAAAGAAAAAGAAAGGGCAGGCACCGTGGCTCATGCCTGTAATCCCAGCACACTGGGAGGCTGAGGTGGGCGGATCACCTGAGGTCAGGAGTTTGAGACCAGCCTGACCAACATGGAGAAACCCCGTCCCTACTAAAAATACAAAAGTAGCCGGGCGTGGTGACATATGCCTGTAATCCTAGCACACAGGAGGCTGAGGCAGGACAATCGCTTGAACCTGGGAGGCAGAGGTTGCAGTGAGCTGAGATTGCGCCATTGCATTCCAGCCTGGGCAACGAGTGAAACTCCATCTCAAAACAAAAAAAAAAATCCTCCTGCCTTGGGCTTCCAAAGTGCTGGTACTATAGGCATGTGATGAAGTTTTTAAAACTATACCCCAAATTAAAGATTTTCCAAAAACCATTAGTGACTGAACATTTTTAAGCAGCAAGAACAGCTCATGTCTTCATTCGTTTTGTTCCAAGGATGTAATAAGCAAAACATTGTGACAACTAAGGTGAGAACAGCTTTTCTCTTTGGTTTGTGGAAAGTCTTACATTACCCCAATACCCAGGCAGGGGTCTCAGACCCTCTGAAAGCAGAGGATCCTCACATCAAGTCCCCAGGGCTCCTTCTGCATCTCTCACTCAGAAAAAAGAAAATCAGAGGAGAATAGCAAGTCTCTTTTGTAGCACAACTCTCATAATGTCGTGGTTCAATAAGAGTGTGAAATTAAATGTACATTTCAGTATGTATTTTGCAATTTCAGTGACAAATGAAATAACATCTATCTTGCCCGTTTCTCCCTTTCCCAAGAGGTTCACAAAACAGTGTATTCCAACTATATGATATCTGGCTAATCGACATATTTCCTACATAGACAAATGTTTACGATTAGCCAACCTAACTCAAGGTTGAGTTGTTCTAATAATCTTAGATAGCCTATGAATTCTAATCATCTTCCAAATAGCCTACACATTTTTAATATCAGTAGTAAGTACAACTTCCATAAAATTTCCAACTCAAGCTGACATTGCTTCGTGGATTCTCTGGAATACTTGTGCTGGACCTCAAAGCAGGATGAGGGCACCTGGAACACAGAGTCCTACCTCAGGGGTGCTCCACTTCCCTTCATCAAAGATATCCCCCAGGATGAAGACAACTTCCGGCTGCAGCAACCACAGAGCTGTCTGGAAGGCTCTCTCCATCTGCCATTCCCTTGACGCCAATAGGAAAAAGTAAGGCATCAGTCTCTTTCCTGGGTGGAGGCTACTTCTGTATTATGCACCATTTAAACAGCAAACTAAATGGTTCCACTCTCCTTCTTCCTGAGCCCCACTCTTGCATTCCCATCCCTGGCTTGAAGGGCCAAAGAGTCCATATCTGATTAAAGGTGGGGAATTAAGTATCAGAGAAGAGTCCGGCCATCCCTTCCACAAACCCCAGACACTGTGGTGTGCAGGAACAGGCCCCACTCTGCACCCTGCAGCTATCACTCGGTCAAGACAGCAACTGGGATCTGAGAGAGCCTAATGCAGCTTCCAAAGATGCTCAATGTAGACTGATTTTGTACCACACAGAGGAGATTATTGTATCTAGCTTAATTTTAGCTTCTTAAGGGGACTTCAACTTCCTTCTTTGCTTCCAAGTTGCAGGGGAGATGAAGAGAGAAATAGGCTAGCCAATATCAAAACAGGAAATCCTGGAGATTTCAGACATGCAAGTAATCCTCCCAGAGGTAAGACAAGCAAACGAAAAGAGCCTGGAGGCTGGGTATGGTGGCTCATGCCTGTAATCACAGCACTTTGGGAGGCCAAGGTGGGCAGATCGTGAGGTCAGGAGTTCAAGACCAGCCTGGCCAATATCATGAAACCCTGTCTCTACTAAAAATACAAAAAATCAGCCATGCATGGTGGCATGCGTCTGTGGTACCAGCTACTTGGGAGGCTGAGGCAGGAGAATTGCTTGAACCCAGGAGGCAGAGGTTGCAGTGAGCTGAGATCATGCCACTGCACTCACTCCAGCCTGGGTGACAGAGCGAGACTCCATCTCAAAAAAGAAGAGCCTGGGATCTGCAATCTGACAGACGATGGCTTAACATCCCAGCTCAATCCATTGAAAAGCTGTGTGGCTTTGAAAATATTGCCTATTCTGATTCCCAGTGTCTTCATTGGTAAATGGCGATTTTATTTTATTTTATTTATTTATTTTTTGAGATGGAGTTTCGCTCTTGTTGCCCAGGCTGGAGTGCAATGGCGTGATCTCGGCTCACTGCAACCTCCGCCTCTCCGTTTCAAGTGATTCTCCTGCCTCAGCCTCCCAAGTAGCTGGGATTACAGGCATGTGCCACCACACCCAGCTAATTTTGTATATTTAGTAGAGACGGGGTTTCTCCATGTTGGTCAGGTTGGTCTCGAACTCCTAACCTCTGGTGATCCACCCGCCTCAGCCTCCCAAAGTGCTGGGATTACAGGCATGAGCCACCACACCCGGCCGGTAAATGGGGATTTTAAACCCTACTTGCACAGGATAGTTACAGGGTTAAATAAGACAGCATTTGTAAAGCGTGGCACAGGCACACAGCAGGTGCTCAAAAATGTCAGTGCTTGCTCAGCCCTCCCTCTCTTCAACCTAACCAAATCCAGCCTATGTCATTTTCCTAAGGAATCCAAACCTTTCCTCCTTTTTAAGGCATTTTCCTGGCTGCTCCTCCTCTATAAAAGGGAAACGCTATGTCCTGGGATATATAAATAGGGGAAAGTAGGCTGGGTGCAGTGACTCACACCTGTAATTTCAATGCTTTGGGAGGCCAAGGAGGGAGGATCACTTGAGGCCAGGAGTTCAAAAGCAGCATGGGCAACACAGCAAAACTCCATCTCTACAAAAAAGTAAAAATTAGCTGGGCATAGTGGCACAAGCCTGTTGTCCTAGCTACTTGGGAGGCTGCAGTGAGCTATGATCCTACTACTGCCCCCCAGCCTGGGCAACAGAGCTAGACCCCATTTTAATCAGTCAGTGTAATTTCTTGTCAGAGGAAGATTTTTAGATCCCAAGTGAACTGAATGGTACACATCACCCCTGAAAGGCTTTTTACCCAAGATCTCTCTCAAAATACATTTCTCTGTTTTTCTTATTTTATTTTACTTTTTTTTTAGAGACAGGCTCTTGCTCTGTCGCCCAAGCTGGACTGCAGTGCCATGATCATAGCTCACTGGAGGCTCAAACTCTGGTGCTCAAAATAGCTCAAGCGACCCTCCTGCCTCAGCCTCCTGAGTAACTAGGACTACGAGCAGGCATAAATAGCAAAAATTAGCTATTTTTGGTTTTTGTTTATTGTTTTTTTGTAGAAATGAGGTCTTGCCATGTTGCCCAGGCTGGTTTCAAATTCCTGGCCTCAAGCAGTTCTTCACCTCCACCTCCTAAAGTGCTGGGATTACAGGCGTGAAGCACTGCACCCAGCTTCTCAGTTTCTCTTGATTTAATGTTATTCACCATGGGAAGTAAAAATCTAGAAACAGCAGCAGGAAGAAGGCACAGAAGGCTACTTAGAGAGAACAGACATCAATCAGAATCAATTTGTAAGACCAAGACACTGCAGGCTCCCCACCGGCCCTTCTTGAGCTCATGCCTCCTTTGGTTAAAACTCTTAGTAAAAAGGTATAACTGCTCCTTCATTCTTCTTCTTTTTTTTTTTTTTTTTTTTGAGATGGAATCTTGCTCTGTTGCCCAGGCTGGAGTGCAGTGGTGTAATCTCAGCTCACTGCAACCTCCGCCTCCCAGGTTTAAGCGATTCTCCTGCCTCAGCCTCCGGAGTAGCTGAGATTACAGGTGCCCACCACCATGCTCAGCTAATTTTTCTATTTTTAGTAGAGATGGAGTTGCACCATGTTGGCCAGGCTGGTCTTGAACTCCTGACCTCAGGTGATCCACCTGCCTTGGCCTCCCAAAATGCTGGGATTACAGGTGTGAGCCACTGCGCCCGGCCTAAAAATAATTTGTTTAAAAAGCATCCTGGTGAAAAAAACAATGGACCATGCAGGGGCAGGTGTGAGTTGGAAAGACAGGACCTGATCCTTCCCCAGGGTGACAGCCATAAATCTGCTCTGCTCCACTGCTGCCTAGAGGAGGCTGAAACCCAACAGGCTCAAAGTTGCACAGCAATGAAGGTGAGATGGGACTACCAACCCAAATCTGTGTCCTCCCCTGCCCAGGGGACCAGTCCCAGGCACCAGGCATTGTGTGGCATCTTGTTGTCATTGCGTGGCACATCTTGTGATGTTTCTTGTCTTAAGCCAGTTACAAACAAGGAGGCAGGGGCTCTGAAGGGCCCTAACAACTTGTCCAAAGTCACAAAGCGATGTGGCCCAGATCTGACTCCCAAATTATGGGGCCCTGTATATATCCTCAGTAAATGGTAAATTCAAGGAAAAGCCAAATGTCCCTAAATGTCCTCCTTTGAGAGGAAAATAACTAAGAGTAACCTAAAGCCATTAAGCCTTGCCTATGAGGAGAGGGCTATACCGTTTTGCCTACAGAATTTTAGAAAGATACCTGATTTTACCTCTTACCTTCTTAATTTGTCCAGCCAGTGGCCTAGGACTTCCCCAAGCAAATGGGTGTCAGCCAAAAACATGGCTTTGAGCACAGGCTCACGTGTGGCCTGTTCACCATCAGAGGCTGTGGTTTTCACTTCAGGCCAATTACACTGAAAGATCGCTAAGTAATAGATTAAAAATTCACAAAATAAAAGCACAGCAAAGACAACAGCTATGAGTTTCAACAGTAATGGACTCTTCTTCTTTAATGGATGAAAATTCTGTCTTCCAAACTCCAATTCGATCATCGCCATTTCTCAAGCAACAACAAATCCATCAAGGGTTCACCACGAGAAAACTGCAGAGCCCTGGGGAGGGTGATGGCATTCAGGTCTTAGCTGGGCACCTACACGGAAAAGGAAAAGAATTCCGTTATGTTCCCTAATAATACAGGTATCATGACCTCCCTCTATTGAGAACTAATGAATTACATAATCCTATCTACATTTCCAAATTAATTGTCTTATACTTTTACAATAATAATATGCCAGATTACTAATAAGGAAAACAACTGACCTCTCCGACTCCTTCAAGCTCTCCACACCTCCATATGCCAGAATAAAGCTATTAGAATGCTTTTCTCACCAAGGTGATAAAGTTTCGTTAATATTCTAGAAATCGTCAAATGGGAATCCATGAGAATGATGTGTGTCAAGGTAGGAGTCATAATGGGAAAATTCAGTATTATTTAAGTATAATTTGACTCCCAGGGTTCCCCACCACCCCTCCTTGACCTTAAAAATCAACAGGTCACAAGCCCCCTGTAATGTGTTGCTTTTGGTGTTAATTCATCACTTTTCTATTCTGCTTTTCCACAAAATAATTGAATATTCATGGACAATGTGCTTCAAAGATCCAAGGAATTCATTCCACATTGGACCCAGAGGCCAGGATCTCACAGTGAAACCACCTTTGCAAAATTATAACAGTAACAGAAATCTGACATAGTTGACTCCATCTTGTTTCTGACTGCCAAGCTGTCCTTGGTCATTCCTGGATATAGGCCAAGCTAACTTTGGGAGGAATTTGGTTTATAGGTTTTTGTTTGTTTGTTTTGTTTTGTTTTTGAAATGGGGTCTCCCTCTGTCACCCAGGCTGGAGTGCAGTGGTGTGATCTGGGCTCACTGCAACCTCCGCCTCCTGGGTTCAAGTGATTCTCATGCCTCAGCCTCCCAAGTAGCTGGGATTGCAGGCACCCATCACCATGTCCAGCTAATTTTTGTATATTTTTTTAGTAGAGACGGTTTTTCGCCACGTTGGCCAGGCTGGTCTCAAACTCCTGACCTCAAATGAACCACCTGCCTCAACCTCCCAAAGTGCTGGGATTACAGGCGTGAGCCACTTTGCCAGGCCAGTTTATAGTTTAACTTTGAAGTAAGGATGATGATAATAGTCTCCTCCCTGTTCTGAGGCTGAAACCACCTTTGCAAACTAATGAAAGGTTTCGAGATTAGGATTAGGGGAGGGGCTTGAATTCTGCTGAATGTAGTTTCTATAATCCCTTATTGCTCAGGAGTCATGAGGCCAGAGGTAACAAAGATTTGTGACTTCCCTCAATTTCTCCTATAGATAACATCACTATTGTAGATCCTAAGATTGGTCTTTTGACATATTTTTCAGACTTTCGGGCAACTGATTTCCCCTACCTGAGTGACCCTGCTGGGACCCATATTTCATGGGTCAGCTGATCCTATGACCCCACCCAGAAGTGGACTCAGCACACAAGGACCGTTTTCCACATCCCTGTGATTTCATTCCCAACCAATCAACAACTCCTGTTCCCCAGCTCCCTGCCCACAAAATTGTCCATAAAAACCCTAACCTCTGAGATTCAGAGAGACTGATTTGAGTAATAATTCCATCTCTCAGTGGCCAGCCTTACGTTAATTAATTAAACTTTTTTTTTTTTTGAGACAGAGTCTCACTCTGTCACCCAGGCTGGAGTGCAATGGCACAATGTCAGCTCACTGCAACCTCTGCCTCCCAGGTTCAAGTGATTCTCATGCCTCAGCCTCCCAAGTAGGTGGGATTACAGGTGTGTGCCACCACACCCATCTAATTTTGTTTTTTTGTATTTTTAGTAGAGATGGGGTGTTGCCATGCTGCCCAGGCTAGTCTTAACTCCTGAGCTCAAGTGATTCACCAGCCTCAGCCTCCCAAAGTGCTAGGATTACAGGCATGAGCCACCGTGCCCAGCCCAAACTACTTATTTACTGCAGTACCATAGTCTCAGTGAATGGTTTTGTCTGTGCAGTGACAGGAAGAACCTGTGGGTGATTGCAACAAGAGCCACCATCCGTGACTATGAATATTGAGTACTGCAACCAGATTATATGTTTTCACAGAAATGGGTCTCCCCCTGCAAATGTGCCTTAAAGCTCTGGATGGCCTTCTTTTATAAGATATTTATGTATAGTGGCTTCTGTAAGGGAACCTTCAAAATTTTTATGGATTCATCCCAAATCTTGAATGAGCTTTGCATCCTGTAAAAGAAATCATCTATTTTTGAGACCTCTGAAGAGAAAAGTTGGTAAAAGGCTGCCCTGAGATAGGCTATAGATGGTAGCATTCTACTTCCAGGTTCTTCAGCTGCGCTCAAGATGAGCATCTGAGAAGGGTGGTGACCTTCCCAGGGAGGGTATAGGGAGCTCAGATGTCAGAGAAGCCCCTGAAGTCTTACGGGGTGGTAGCTTTGGGAGACACTGACCAGAGACCCTAATTGAACCAATAAAAAAATAAAATCCTTTTCTAGGAAGATGATTTTCTAACATGAATCTAGGAACTTCATGTCACACATAGTCATGGAGTCAAGAACCACCTCATTTCCCCAGGGTCTAAAATCACCTCTGTGAAATGCATCCTCAGAACTCTACATTTGCATAGGGAAATTAAGAATAACCCCCATTCCTGGCTGGGCGCAGTGGCCCACCCCTGTAATCCCAGCACTTTGGGAGGCCGAGGCGGGTAGATCACCTGACGTCAGGAGTTCAAGACCAGCCTGGCCAACATGGTGAAACCCTGTCTCTACTAAAATACAAAAATTAGGCTGGGCGCAGTGGCTCAAGCCTGTAATCCAGCACTTTGGGAGGCCAAGGCGGGCAGATCACCTGAGGTCAGGAGTTCGAGACTAGCCTGGCCAACCTGGCAAAACCCCATCTCTACTAAAAGTACGAAAATTAGCCAGGGTGATGGTGTGCACCTGTAATCCTAGGTACTCAGGAGGCTGAGGGCAAGAGAATCGCTTGAACCTGGGAGGCAGAGGTTGTAGTGGGCCAAGATCGCGCCATTGCACTGCAGCCTCGGTGACAGAGAAAGACTCCGTCTCAAAAAAAAAAAAAAACAAAAATTAGCTGGGCGTGGTGGTGGGCGTCTGTAGTCCCATCTACACGGGAGGCTGAGGCAGAAGAATCACTTAAACCCAGGATGTGGAGGTTGCAGTGAGCTGAGATCACGCCATTGCACTCCAGACTGGGTAACAAGAGCAAAACTCCATCTCAAATAAATAAAATAAAATAACCCCCATTCCCCATAGGAGTCCCTAGCTTGTTCTCAAATAAATAAAATAAAATAACCCCCATTCCCTATAAGAGTCCCTCGCTTGTTTTACAGTGGTGTCTATAAGCAACCATTAAGACATGGAAAACCTTTAAACCTTACCTAAAGAAAAATAAGCCAGGCGCAGTGGCTCATGCCTGTAATCCCAGCACTTTGGGAGGCTAAGGTGGGCAGATCACGAGGTCAGGAGATCGAGACCATCCTGGCTAACACAGTGAAACCCCATCTCTACTAAAAAATACAAAAAATTAGCCAGGCGTGGCTGCGGACGCCTGTAGTCCTAGCTTCTCAGGAGGCAGAGGCAGGAGAATGGCGTGAACCCGGGAGGCGGAGCCTGCAGTGAGCCGAGATCACGCCACTGCACTCCAGCCTGGGCGACAGAGCGAGACTCTGTCTCATTAAAAAAAAGACAAAAAAAAGTAAGAAAAAGAAAAAGAAAAATAAATAGGTGTTAAAATGTACTTTGAGCCATTATCAAAAGTTTAAAACCTAACTGAAAAATTGGCAATACCTTCAGAAACTGATAAATGAAGAAATCTTCTCATAAGTATTCTAATGGAGCACTGGCAATGGGTATGTGGTACTATTAAGTATTCATTACTATTTCTGGCTTTTCAGAAGATGAAAGGGTAGGAAATGGTGAAATGGACTGCCCTTCCATTGGGGACTGTCATTCCTCTGTTTCATTAGAATGGCATTACTATATTAACTCTTTATTTATTTATTTTTTTTTTTTTTTTTTTTTGAGACAGAGTTTCTCTCCCATCACCCAAGCTGGAGTGCAGTGGTGTGCTCTCGGCTCACTACAACCTCCACCTCTTGGGCTCAAGCAATCCTGCCTGAGCCTCCCGAGTAGCTGAGACTACAGACGTGCACCACCACACCCAGTTAATTTTCATATTATTAATAGAGATGGAGTTTCACCACATTGGCCAGACTGGTATCGAACTCCTGGCCTCAGGTGATCCACCCGCCTTGGCCTCCCAAAGTACTAGGATTACAGGCGTGAGCCACTGTGCCCAGCCTAAGTACTTAATTTAAAAGGGAACAGCTGGCCTGGCACAGTGGCTCACAGCCATAATCCCAGCACTTTGGGAGGCCAAGGCAGGTGGATCACCTGAGGTCAGGAGTTCAAGACCAACCTGGCCAACATGGTGAAAACCTCATCTCTACTAAATACAAAAATTAGGCAGGCGTGGTGGTGCATGCCTGTAATCCCAGCTACTAGGGAGGCTGAGGCAGGAGAAATCGCTTGAATCCAGGAGGCGGAGGTTGCAGTGAGCCGAGATCGTGCCACTGCACTCCACCCTGGGCAACAGAGTGAGACTCCATCTCAAAATAAATAAATAAAGGGGGAACGGCAAACAAATACTGGATTTTAAGTATGTCCTTTCAGACAGAGAGGTCAAAAGCAGCCTTGCATATCATCTGGAGTCAACTGCTCTTGCTGAAATTCTCCTCCAAAACCCCACAACATCTTTATCCGCTGGTCAAGCTGTACTTTATCTTCTTCACTTAGAACTTTTGTCACCTCTCCTTTTTCTAAGGCAAACCACACATGCCGCATAATCGCAGTCACCACATACCTTTATCTTCCAACTGGGGACGGTGAGTGAAAAATGTCACTAATAAAAATTAAAACAGGGAAATGGTGTAAACCAGGACTGTCCCAGACAACTCAGGATGTGCAGCCACCCTGTGCTGCCTGTGCTTACTCTGACACAGAGGAGAAGCAGCAGTGCCTGTTTGCAGTCACCCACCTCATCTGTAAGAAACTTCGGAATGGACTGCACAAGTGGCAGGAACCATGCACCAGTATGGTGAAGGGCCTGGGTTCTCTGCTGGAGAGCCTCTAAGGGATAAATAACAGGTTCCTTAACGCCAGGCAATTTCTTTTGTTTTGATTAAATCAAATATGTCAAAGGCAGCCATTCGATCTTACTATCTCATTTTTCTTTCAAAAGGCCTAGAATCTCCTAAAATCCTAAAAGCTAAACCCAAAACCATGGTTGAAACTTTCTAACCCCGTATGTTTCCTCCAGCTGTACAGAACTAGTTGAAAGGGAAGTAATGCTGACCTTCTGGGGTGGGCTGAGGAGTCTTCCAGTATGCAAACCCTTGCTGTTTGGTAGGTTTCTGGTTTCCCAAGATGAAATACCAGAATGACAACTTGATAATTGCTCTTCTACACCCCCTTCTCTTCATCAGAGTGAGGCTTGTTTGAGCAGTTATGACTAAGAGGTGCAAAAAGCATCAGTGAGTGGTGAGCAGGCTGGAGACAAGGCTGGCTGACAGCCCGAAATGGGGCTCAGGGCAGGATAGGATGCAAAACTACAGTCCTCCAGCTTCCCTGGATGAAGAGAGCAGGACAAAGGACATAGAGACAGCCTGGGGGTTTGCACTTCCAGGCAACCTGGGCTCTCCCTGCCCCAACTCCTCACTGAGCTCACTCAGCATGGCCTCTTACTCCTTGCAGATAAGCGACCTTACTGCAAACAAACCAGGTTAGAGGGGAGTTCTGGAGCTTCCCTCAAACTTCTGTGTTCTTGTTACAGATAGGCAGGCATGAGCGGGGCAGGTGAGGGCTCTTCCCACCCACCAGGAATGTCAGGTGATCACCAGGTGCCCATTCAACAGTTAACATATTGCCTCTCTAAAAACGATCATTTAGCAGCCAGCACCAGGGAGAGACAATCTCCTGAGGGTCCACAGCTGCCACATTAAAGTGTTAACTAAATGCAGATGCCAGGGAGGGGCAACTTCCTGGGCATATACATCAGGAGACAGAATGGCAGAGTATGACCTTCTGGGGGCACTCCACAGGAAAAAGAAAGCCACAGATGGGCATGCGTACAACTTCCTAAACACACTGCTCATGCTCACCTCCCAAGCATAAGGGCACTGCACATGCAGGCAGCCCACCCTAAGGGAAGAATCATGGGGAAGGGGTGCAAGACGCCAGAAGTGGGTCAGCCTATAAAGTCCTAGGATTACGGTTAAACACTGCACTTGGCTGGGCGCAGTGGCTCACGCCTGTAATCCCAGCACTTTGGGAGGCCGAGGCGGGAGGATCACAAGGTTAGGAGATCGAGACCGTCCTGGCTAACACGGTGAAACTCCGTCTCTACTAAAAATACAAAAAATTAGCCAGGCGTGGTGGCGGGCGCCTGCAGTCCCAGCTACTCGGGAGGCTGAAGCAGGAGAATGTCGTGAACCCGGGAGGCAGAGCTTGCAGTGAGCAGAAATTGTGCCACTGCACTCCAGCCTGGGCAACAGAGCGAGACTCCGTCTCAAAAAAACAAAAACAAAAACAAAAAACACTGCACTTGACCTTCACATTGCCCTCTTGGGTCTCTTCCAAATGTACTTTTCTTTTCTTCCTGCTCTAAAGCTTTTTAATAACTTTCACTGCTGCTCAGAAACTGGCCTCAGTCCCTTTTTCTGCCTTATGCCCCTCAGTGGAATTATTTTTTCTGAGGAGGCAAGAATTGAGGTTGCTGCAGATCTGTATGGATTTGCCACTTGTAAATCGACTACCTTCTACCCCTAACATTCTTTTTTCCAAAAGGGAATTTAAAATATCCTACACAGAGCCATTCAACCAGAGAAAGACTTGGAAGGAAAGAAGGAAGGAGGATAGTAGAAAAGGAGAGAAGAGCAGAAGGGGTTGGGGGAGGAACAGGACAGAGAAAGAGAGAGCAAGCAAGCTGGCTGGCACTGTTACATATTTTCCTGAGAAGACCCTGATAACCACGTGAAGCAGCTGTCTGGTATAACATAATCTTTTTTTTCTTTTTTTTTTTTCAGACAAGGTCTCGCCGTGTCACCCACGCTGGAGTACAGTGGTGTGATCCCAGCTCAGTGCAACCTCCGCCTCCTAGACTCAAGCAATCCTCCCACTTCAGCCTCTGGGGCAGCTGGGATTATAGGTGGGCATGTGCCACCATGCCCCATTAATTTTTGCATTTTTCATAGAGACAGGGTTTCACCATGTTGCTTACGCTGGTCACAAACTCCTGGGCTCAAGTGATCCACTGGCCTCAGCCTCCCAAAATACTGGGATTACAGGCATGAGCCACTGCGCCCAGCCCAACATGATCATTTTTCAAAAGATAAGAGTGGCTGTGCGGGGCATGGTGGCTCATGCCTGTAATCCCAGCACTTTTGGAGACAAAGGCAGGTGGACCGTTTGAGGCCAGCAGTTCAAGACCAGCCTAGCCAACATGGTGAAACCCCATCTCTACTAAAAATATTTAATACAAAAATTAGCCGGGTGTGGTCGAGTGAGTGTGTAACCTCAGCTACTTGGGAGGTTGAGGCACAAGAATCGCTTGAACCCAGGAGGCGGAGGTTGCAGTGAGCCGAGATCTCACCATAGCACTCCAGCCTAGGCGAGAGAGCGAGACTCTATCTCAAAAAAAAAAGAAGAAAAGAAAAAAAAAGATAACAGAACAACAACCTATTTAGAAAACTTTTGACAGCAGATCCTTAAACAGAACACCTTTTGGGCAGGTGGCTCACACCCTGTAATCCCAGCACTTTGGGAGGTGAAGGCAGGGAGATCACTTGAGGCCAGGAGTTCAAGACCACCCTGGCCAACATGGCGAAACCCCGTCTCTACTAAAAATACAAAAATTAGCCTAGTGTAGTAGTGCACACCTGTAATCTCAGCTACTTAGGAGGCTGAGGCAGGAAAATCAGTTGAACCTGGGAGGCCGAGCTTGCAATGAGCAGAGATCTGGCCACTGCACTCCAGTCTGGGCGACAGAGGGAGACTGTCTCAAAAACAAAACAAAACAAAACAAAACACCTTTTGCTCAAATCTTGGGAAATTCCTTTTCTTCCTCTACCAAAGACTCATTGAATTAGCATTCCCAAGGTTGTCTTCAATGTTATGGCCAAAACATGCCCTCTTTTCCTACCTGAAATGAAGACAGAATAACTTGTAGGGCTGATACGATGGAGGAAGAGATTCCTTCTCTCCCTAGAAATGGCACCAGCATTAGGTAATGAGGCTTCACTCCTACTGGACAGCTTGCTTCCCAAGGGTATAAATTGATTTGTTTCACTCACTTGCTGGGCCAAACCTTACCCCAGCCTCCTCATTTTCTGCCTCCCCATATTCTGACTCAGCTGAAGGAAACCTGCTGACCACCAGCACCTGGGAGCTCTGCAGCGTCTGCCCCGGGGAGCCCTACCTTTTTGTCAGGAAACAGGAAACCGTGAGGGCTCTGTGAGGAGTTAGCCCCTGCTTCCTTGGTGAGTATTTCACCTTGCATGCTGAGAATACCACCAGCAGAGACGGCAGCTATGCTGAATTGGGAAGTAGCCAAATGGCAGTGCTGCTCTGTGACCTTGTGCCAGCCACCTACCCCTCCTGAACCTCACAACCCGCAGTGTCCACCTCAGTGTTTTTGTGAGGATAGAAAAAAAATCAGAGCTTAGTCCTCAGCCTTAAAACTCAAAATTTCTTAAATTATTACTGTTTTCACTCCCAAGTTCAATTTATCAGTCTTATTAAGATCATCAAACGATAACCCAGCAGGAACAGTGTACAGCTTCCACAAGACAGTTCAGGCCGGCCTAGGATGGAAAGGCAGAGATGCACCTCTCTGGTACCTCCAGACATATCCATAAAATATGGAAGCTAGATTATATATTACCTATAATTTTCCAGGAAAATCACTAAGTCACCTCACCTTTTAAAGACAGAGAGATTGGTACGAGGCTCTAAGTTGGCATCTGCTCCCCAAAATCAGAATTCATTTATCTGAAATGAAACCAAAAATATGCGTTTTGTCAGTGAGTGAGCTTTCATTTAGTTAACTATTAACAGGAAACCTGACCAACTTTGAAAGTAAAAAAGAAGCTGAGAAGCTAAAGAAACATGACATTGGGTTAGTGGCCAAGAATACCTATCTTGAATTATAATATAAAATACCTGTATTTATATATAAATTATATAAAACATTTCTGCCCAACATGTATGAATAATCACTGCAAGCCATAATTGGGAGCCAAATATTTTATCTTTAGGCCAGGCGCGGTGGCTCATGCCTGTAATCCCAGCACTTTGGGAGGCCGAGGCGGGCGGATCACCTGAGGTCGGGAGTTCAAGACCAGCCTGACCAACATGGAGAAACCCCGTCTCTACTAAAAATACAAAATTAGCCAGGGTGGTGGCGCATGCCTGTAATCCCAGCTACTCCTGAGGCCGAGGCAGGAGAATCGCTTGAACGCGGGAGGCGGAGGTTGTGGTGAGCCGAGATCGCGCCATTGCACTCCAGCCTGGGCAACAAGAGCGAAACTCCGTCTCAAAAAAAAAAAAAAAATTTATCTTTGAACTTTTCAATTTGTATTTATTTATTTATTTATTTATTTATTTATTTATTTATTTATTTTTTATTTTTTTGAGATAGGGTCTCACTTCACAGCCCAATGTAAATCAAAAATGAAATCCTAAGGCCCCTCAACCATCTGCATGGACCCCACCAAGGGCATTCCAGAGTTAACCTTGTTTTAGGTTGTTTTAAGCAAAACTTGTTTAGGCCATGATGGGAAGTGGGGGTGGAACTGGACACATTTTGTCCTCCTCCCTTTTGGAATTCAGGAAAAGCAGACCAGCATTTAACATGCTGGACACTTAACTTACCTGGAGGCTTCATCTGCATGATAAAACTTCAGTCTCCACAGCCTCTTATTGTAACCCAGACATTCCTTTCCATTGATAATAAATCTTTCAACCAAATGCCAATCAGAAAATGTTCAATCTACCTATAACCCGGAATCCCCCGACCCACCCACCTCCTCAGTTGTCATACCTTTATGGACCGAACCAATGTACATCTTAATCTTACATGTATTTGACTGATGACTCATGGCTCCCCTAAAATGTATAAAACCACACTGGGCCCCGACCACCTTGGGTACATGTTCTCAGGGTCTCCAAATGGCTGTGTCACCAGCCATGGTCACTCATATTTGGCTCAGAATAAATCCCTTCAAATATTTTACAGAGTTTGACTTTTTGTCAACCGCAGGCTGCGTCACAGCTCGCTGCAGCCCCAAACTCCTACGCCCAAGCGATCCTTTCCCCCACAACTTCTCGAGTAGCAGGGACTTCAGGTGCGTGCCACTACACCTGGCTTTTTTTTTTTTTTTTTGGTACTTTTGTAGTTATGGTGGGGGCGGGGGTCTTGCTATGTTGCCCAGGCTGGTCTCGCACTTCTAGGATGAAATCATCCTCCCCCTTCAGCCTCCCAGAGTGCTGGAATTACAGGCCTGAGCCACCGCACTCAGCCTATCTTTTAATTTTTAACTTCAAAGTTATCGTTAAAAATCTAATCCCCCCAAAATATTTAAAAAATACTTAATATGCACTGACCTGTAGTTTTTCTCTAGTTCACTATCTTAAATATATTAATTGCAATCTCATCAACGGCGACTTGCATTTGAAATTTTCCACCTTAAGCGGTATTTTTTGATAAGATGGATTTTTAAAAAATCTGCACCAGTAAACTAGAGTGAGAGACCCCTGCAAAGTAATACATGGGCCTTAAGTCATCGAGATTTTCCAGCAAATAATTTGCAGAATGCTGTTTTTCCTAGGTTAACTTGCAATCCTAAAACGGAAGGAGGTTCCGTTTTTAGAAGTTTAAATGTTGTCACACGGGCGCAAGAATACATACAACAGCTGCTTTCCAGCTCTGCGCACAACGCCAGGCAGATGGGGAGCACCGGGTGGTGCGGGAGCCCTTTCATCAGGGCAGGGCGGCTTCGGTGGCCGAGGGACCCGGGAACTGCAGCCCGAGCCGGCGCGCACCCAGCCAACTTCCTGTTTCCGCGGTAGCGCGCGGGCCTGTCACTGAAGCCCCGCCCCGGCGACCTCAGCCGGCTGGGGAAGACCGAGTCTTCCCGGAGCCGCTTCGTCCGCCTGGCGCCTGAGTCCCACGGCCGGCTTGCGGAAGCGGGTCGTCTGAAGGGGCCCGGCGGGTGGCTCCCGGGGCTCCGCGGCCTGTGATCCCCAGAGCGGACAACCCCAGCTGGGGCTCCCTGCGCAACTCGGAGAGTAAAGGCCGGAACCTACGCTCGGCGGCCGCGTCGCGGCCCCTAGCGCCCTCCCCGAAGTGCCTGGCAGACTCGGCAGTCCGAGTGTCGCGTTACAGAGCCCCCTGGGCAGTCACCGCTAAGGGCGGGGGCCGCGGGAAAGGCATTTTGGGGACACAGGAGAGCTGCGAGGGCGACGCACGGGCGAGCTGTCGTTAGGGCCCAGAAAAGGCCCGTTGCGGGGCGCACAGGCGGGCAGGGGAACTCGCGCCCGTCGCCGCGCGCCCGGCCTCCTGACGCCAGGGCCGGCTTCTGAGCACAGCCACCGCGGCGGCCGGGGGCGGCCACTGCTCCCTGCGAGCCCGCGTCCCCGCCTCAGAAGCCCCCCGAGCCCGCGTCCGAGCTCCAGGCCCTGGAGGAGCCGGGCGGGCAGCTGACAGCCCCGGAGCCGCTCCCGGGCTCTCCGCGCGGTGGCAGCCAGGCCGTGCCTCCCGGTTCCCCTCCCGCGCCGCGCTGCCCCTCCGGGACCCACCAGGCCTGGCTGCGCCTCTTTCCTCTGCGGCTCCCGCGGAGCCTTGGAAAGTGCCCTCCAGAGATGTGCTTAGGCAGTGTGTGATGAATAAAGGAGACAATCAGGATAACTATAATATTTATTATGCACTTGTTTTCTCACTGATGTTACTAATTTTAATGGTGTAGCACGGCGTGTTCCAGTTTTCTAAGTGATCTCACATCCGTTCAAAAAATCCTCAAAATAAGCCTGTATATTAAAAGCAGGAGCCATTATTCCATATTTCAAGAAGTAAACATGCTCAGAGTAATAATCCACATAGAGCCTTCCAACCAGTCAATTCTGGTACATTTTCACAAATCTATGAGTGTGGTTAATACACGGAGATGTGGTATGAGGAATTATATAGGACACAGCCAGCAAGATGCCTGGTATACAATAAGTATGCGGTAAATGCTTATTAAGAATATTGTAACATCTTCAGATGTGATCAGGTGAACAACTTTGACATAATCGAAACTGGGACAGCCTGATTCCATAAACACACTAATATGACACCGTGGATTGTCTGCAGCGTCACCTCTAAAGTATTCTCTCTGACTAACAAAGAAAGGGAAACTAGAACCAGTTAAGCTTATAACACTAATCACAGGCTAAAGGAAATACAGGGTCCAAATGAACCCATTAGATCACACCACCAGGAAGTAATCTGCCAAATCCAGAATGTGGGAAATTCTACAAACCAAATGACCCAATTTCTTTATTCAAAAATAAATGTTCAGAGGCTGAAGTAGAATTGCTTAAGGCCAGAGTTCAAGGCTGTAGTGAGCTATGATCACAGCTGTGAATAGCCACTGCACTCCAGGCTGGGCAACACAGCTAGACCCCCCATGTCTTTAAAAAAAGAGGGTGGGGGGAGCTTGAGAGACACATTAGCCAAATGCAATTTGTGGACCTTGTTTGGGTCATGACTAAGACAAACAAACTTTTACATAAATAAATGGCATTTTAAAAAACATTGGGGGCCAGGCGCGGTGGTTCTCACCTGTAATCCCAGCACTTTGGGAGGCCGAGGCGGGCAGATCACGAGGTCAGGAGATCGAGACCATCCTGGCTAACACGGTGAAACCCCATCTCTACTAAAAAAAAATACAAAAAATTAGCCGGGCGTGGTGGCGGGTGCCTGTAGTCCCAGCTACTCGGGAGGTTGAGGCAGGAGAATGGCGTGAACCCGGGAGGCAGAGCTTGCAGTGAGCCCAGATCATGCCACTGCACTCCAGCCTGGGCGACAGAGTAGACTCCATCTCAGAAAAAAAAAAAAAAAAAAAAAAAGGGAAACTTAAACATGAACTGAATGTTAGGTGACATTAAATAATTACAGGTAATTTTATTACGATAATACCATAGTGGCTATGATTTTTAAAGGCCTCAGAGAGACATATTAACATATTTACAGGCAAATTATATTATTTCTGGGATTTGCTTTAATAAAATTTAATAACAAATTCCTGCAGTGTTTTAGAGAACAAAGTGAGAGATAGGAGAACAATATTGGCAAAGTGTTTAATGTTTAAGCAAGGAGATGGGTACATGGGCATTCTGCTAGGCCTAATTATGCCCCCCAAACATGTCCACATTCTAATCTTCAAACCTGTGAACAAGTTACCTGACATGGCAAAAGGGGCTTTGCAAGTATGTGATGAAGAACCTTGAGATAGGAGATGATTCTGGATTGTCCCAGTGAGCCCAGTCTCATTGGGTCCTTCCGAGAATCTTTACCTGCAAATGAGAATTGGAAAGAGACGGAACAATGGAAGGAAGTTCAGAGAGATTCAACCTGACAAGGATGTGGCCGCTGGTGCTGACTCCGGAGATGGAGGAAGGGGCCACAAGCCCAGGAATGCCACAGGTGGCCTCTCAAGGGTGGAAAAGGCAAGGAATGAATGATCCTGCAGATGCTCAGATGTCCTGCCATCACCTGAATTTTAGCCCAGTGAGCCCCGTGTGGGCTCCTGACCTACAGGACTTGTAGGGTAGTAAATTTGGGTTGTTTTAGGTCATTAAAGTGGCAGTAATTTGTTACAGCAGCCATAGTAAACTAATACAAGCATTTGCTATATTTCTCTCTATGTTTTTGTAAGTTTAAGATTTTTTTCGGCCAGGTGGGGTGGCTTACGCCTGTAATCCCAGCACTTTGGGAGGCCAAGGAGGGCAGATCACAAGGTCAGGAGTTCGAGATCAGCCTGGCCAATATGGTGAAACCCCGGCTCTACTAAAAATACAGAAATTAGCCAGGAGTGGTAGCATGCGTCTGTATTCCCGGCTACTCGGGAGGCTGAGGCAGGAGAATCACTTGAACCCAGGAGGCGGAGGTTGCAGTGAGCCGAGATCATGCCACTGCACTCCAGCCTGGATGACAGAGTGAGATTCTGTCTGTCTAAAAAAAAAAAAAAACAATTGTAATAAAATATTTATTAAGTCCATAAAACATAAACCTAAGAAATACATTTTTAAAGTAATTCATTTACACCTGAAATGTAATCTGACCAACCATAGAATTATACCATGCATTTTAATTTCCAGAAGAATTGTATGTCATAAATCCTTTTTTAAAAAGCATTGTTGAGTATGGTTAGTAAAATAATGTTAATTTTCGAAATCACAGATATACTAAAGCATGGCATGACCTATTCCTGACTTTATTTATTTATTTAATTTTGAGACAGAGTCTTACTTTGTCACCCAGACTGGAGTGCAGTGGCTCATTCTCGGCTCACTGCAACCTCTGCTTCCTGGGTTCAAGTCATGCTCCTGCCTCAGGTTCCCGAGTGGCCGGGATTACAGGCACCTGCCACCGCACCCAGCTAATTTTTGCATTTTTAGTAGAGACAGGGTTTTGCCATGTTGGCCAGGCTGGTCTTGAACTCCTGACCTCAAGTGATCCGCCCACCTCGGCCTCCCAAAATGCTGGGATTACAGGTCTGAGCCACTGCGCCTAGCCCCATTCCTAACTTTAGAATTAGTTTATCTACACCGATTGTTATCAAAATCTGCGTATTGACAGGACTTTTAAGATGCTAACATTTATAAAGGTAATTTTCCTTCTAGCATATATTAATTTCAGGAAACAGATAAAACAATTAATAAATAAAATATATAAAACAGAATTGTTAAAGAAAATAATCTTCCCAAATGTGTAAAAGTAGAATAGTTTAAAAAGCAGTACTGAATATTTTAATGTAATTTCTAATTTTCAATTAATGAATATTAGGCATTTTCTATTATATGGATAAATTACCCACATTTTGTCAAATTTGCTAAAACAGTCCGGGCGCGGTGGCTCACACCTGTAATCCTAGCACTTTGGGAGGCCAAGGCGGGCAGATCACTGGAAGTCAGGAGTTTGAGGCCAGCCTGGCCAACATGGTAAAACCCTATCTCTACAAAGAATATAAAAAAATTAGCCAGGCGTAGTGGCGGGCGCCTGTAATCCTAGCTGCTCCGGAGCCAAAGGAAGAGGCAGGAGAATCACTTGAACTCTGGAGGCAGAGGTTGCAGTGAGCTGATATCGCGCCACTGCACTCCAGCCTGGGCAACAAGAGTGAAACTCCATCTCAAAAAAAAAAATTGCTAAAACAGATAATATTTATTAAAGTCCATAGTTTTAACTAATTTTATTAGTTGACTTTTAATGCCATTAACCATTTTTTTTTTTTTTTGAGACCAAATCTGGTTCTGTCGCCCAGGCTGGAGTGCAGTAGCATGATCTCGGCTCACTGCAACCTCCGCCTCCTGGGTTTAAGGGATTCTCATGCCTCAGCCTCCAGGGTAGCTGGGATTACAAGTGTGTGTCACCGTACCTGGCTTTTTTTTTTTTTTTTTTTTTCTGTAGAGACAGGGTTTCCCTATGTTGGCAAGGCTGTTCACAAACTCCTCACCTCAAGTGATCTGCCTGCCTCAGCCTTGTAAAGTGCTAGGATTACAGGCTTGAGCCACCACACCCGGCCTACTTGGGGTTTTTGGTTTTGTTTCTTGAGACAAGGTTTCATTGTGTTCCCAGGGTGGCCTCAAACTCCCGGGTTTAAGTGATCCTCCCATCTCAGCCTCCTAAGTAACTGGGACCAGAGGTGTTCCCCGATGTGCCGGGCTAGCTGGTTTCAATTCTGTAGAATACTCTTAAATCACAGTTTCCTCTCTAAACATCTTCAGTGTCATATTTTACTTCACTGTCTTGTAAACTACTTTTCTGTGGGAGCAGCTACAATCGATAACATTGTGGTATACATAATGGTATATACATTGTTGTGATATACATTGTTGTGTTGTGGTAACATTGCGGTATCTTTGCCGCCTTGTATTTAAAAAATCCTGGCTTACACTAAGGAGGCCTTGGAAACTCCAATATAAAATGGTGTTTGAGAGCCTCGAAGACAAAACTGAGAGATTTTTCTTTTTTTTTAAGATAGGATCAGGCCAGGCCACGTGGCTCACACCTGTGATCCAGCACTTTGGGAGGCCCAGGCAGGCAGATGACTTGAGCTCAGACGTTTGAGACCAGGTTGGGCAACATGGCAAGACCCCATCATACAAAAAATACAAAAATTAGCTGGGCGTGGTGGCATGCGCCTGTAATCCCAGCCACTAGGGAGGCTGAGGCATGAAAATCGCTTGAGCTTGGGAGGAGGAGGTTGCAGTGAGTCAAGATTGCGCCACTGCAATCCAGCCTGGGCAACAGAGCGAGACTCTAGCTCAAAAAATAATAATAATAAAAATAAGGCTAGAGGTGGTGGCTCACGCCTGTAATCCCAATACTTAGGGAGGCTGAGGTAGATGGGTCACCTAAGGTCAGGAGCTCAAAACCCAACATGCTTAAAACCCACTGCTTAAAAAAAATAATAAAAAATTAGCCCAGTGTAATGACACACACCTGTAGTCCCAGCCATCCTGGAGGCTGAGGCAGGAGAATCGCTTGAACCCAGGAGGTGGAGGTTACAGTGAGCCGAGATAGCACCACTGCACTCCAGCCTGGGCAACAGAGCAAGACTGTCGTAAGAAAACAAAAAACAGGTGGGGCCTGGCTCCCCACCTGCCAGCTCCAGGACTGCCCCTTCCTGGGCCAACTGACCAAACAACTGGGAAGAGCCCCCAACTCCAACAGGATTATTTTCCCAGGAGGAGTTACAGATGCAGCCACAGATTGATGATCTGCCTTAACATGATCGGAGATGCTTTGTAATCTGCTGTCCAGCTGAAAGCGCTCATGTTATGAGGAAGAAACTACAAATGATGTTCAAATCTATTTTAAACTATTTTGGGCCATTTTTTTGTACCTTTGGGTTCAGGCATTATTTGGGGGGTTTTGTTTCCAAAGTAACTAAATAAAGTAATAGTGCTTATTAAAAAAAAAGAAAACAAAAAACAAAAAGAAAACTACATTCATTATCTCGCAGACCCCACTGGTCAGGAGTCTGGGGCATGGTTTAGCGGGTCCAGCTGCAATCCAGCTGCTCACCAGGCTGTGGCAGTGGCATCTGCATCTTCTGAGTTGTCTTCCTGTGGGGAAAAGCAAGAGAGATCAGATTGTTACTATGTCTGTGTAGAAAGAAGTAGACATAAGAGACTCCATTTTGTTCTGTACTAAGAAAAATTCTTCTGCCTCCAGATGCTATTAATCTGTGACCTTACCCCCAACCCCATGCTCTCTGAAACATGTGCTGTGTCAAACTCAGGGTTAAATGTATTAAGGGTTGTGCAAGATGTGCTTTGTTAAACAAATGCTTGAAGGCAGCATGCTCCTTAAGAGTCATCACCACTCCCTAATCTCAAGTACCCAGGGACACAAAAACTGCGCAAGGCCGCAGGGACCTCTGCCTAGGAAAGCCAGGTATTGTCCAAGGTTTCTCCCCATGTGATAGTCTGAAATATGGCCTCATGGGAAGGGAAAGACCTGACCATCCCCCAGCCCGACACCCGTAAAGGGTCTGTGCTGAGGAGGATTAGTGTAAGAGGAAGGCATGCCTCTTGCAGTTGAGACAAGAGGAAGGCATCTGTCTCCTGCCCGTCCCTGGGCAATGGAATGTCTCGGTATAAAACCCGATTGTACGTTCCATCTACTGAGATAGGGAAAAACTGCCTTAGGGCTGGAGGTGAGACATGCGGGCAGCAATACTGCTTAGCAAAGCATTGAGATGTTTATGTGTATGCATATCTAAAGCACAGCACTTGATTCTTTACCTTGTCTATGATGCAAAGACCTTTGTTCACGTGTTTGTCTGCTGACCCTCTCACCACTATTGTCTTGTGACCATGACACATCCCCCTCTCTGAGAAACACCGACAAATAATCAATAAATACTAAGGGAACTCAGAAGCCAGGGGGATCCTCCATATGCTGAACGCTGGTCCCCTGGGTCCCCTTATTTCTTTCTCTATACTTTGTCTCTCTGTCTTTTTCTTTTCCAAGTCTCTCATTCCACCTAACGAGAAACACCCACAGGTTTGGAGGGGCGACCCACGCCCTTCATCTTCCATCTCCCTGGCTTTGGGATGAATTCAGTTCCTTGTGGTCATAGGTTTAGGCTCTCAGCTCCCAGAGCCACCTACCAATCTCAGCCCAGTGACCCTCCCCCAGCACAGGCAGTTGCTTCTTAAAGGCCAACAGAAGAAAGTGTCTCTGCTGCCTCATCTTTCTCCAACTTCCATCCCTGACATCTGGACCCTGTTAACAGGTGCAGGTGATTAGATCAGACTCACCCAAGATCATCTCTCTTTTGAATGGCTTAATACCAACTCATTAGGGGCCTTCATTACATCTGTGATATCCCTTCACTTTTGCCAGCGCAGGCTACAGAGTGAGACACTGTGTCCAAAAAAAAAAAAGAAAAGAATTCTTTTATTTATAAAATTGTTTATTAGAAGTTTCCTTTTGATAGTGAGCTCTCCTTCTGCTTTTATTTTATTTTTTGAGACTGAGTCTCCCTCCATCACCCAGGCTGGGGTGCAGTAGCCCAATCTCAGCTCACTGCAATGTCTGCCTCCTGGGCTCAAGCAATTGTCCTGCCTCAGTCTCCCGAGTACCTGGGACTACAGGCATGTGCCACCATGCCTGGCAAATTTCTGTATTTTTTAATAGAGACAGGGTTTTGCTATGTTGGCCAGACTGGCCTGCGAATTCCTGACCTCAGGTGATCCTCCCACCTCGGCCTCCCAAAGTACTGGGATTACAGGCATGAGCCACCATGCCCGGCTGCAATATTTTTCTTAAGATAAATGTTTTCTGGCCAGGCCCTGTGGCTCACGCCTGTAATCCCAACACTTTGGGAGGCTGAGGCAGGTGGATCACTTGAGGTCAGGAGTTCTAGACCAGACTGGCCAACACGGTGAAACCCCATCTCTACTAAAAATATTAGCTGGGCATGGTGGCACATGCCTGTAATCCCAGCTACTCCGGAGGCTGATGGAGGAGAATCACGTGAACCCAGGAGGCGGAGGTTGCAGTGAGCCGAGATCGCGCGATTGCACTCTAGCATAGGCGACAGAGCGAGACTCCATCTCAAAAAAAAAAAAAAAGATAAAAGATAAACGTTTCTGTATCCTGTTTGTTTGTTTGTTTGTTTTGAGACAGCATCTTGCTCTGTCACCCAGGCTGGAGTGCAGTGGCACAATCTCAGCTCACTGCAACCTCTGCCTCCCAGGTTCAAGTGATTATCCTGCCTCAGCCTCCCGAGTAACTGGTACTACAGTCGTGCACCACCACGCTAATTTCTGTATTTTTAGTAGAGATGGGGTTTCACCATGTTGGCCAGGCTGGTCTTGAACCCCTAACCTCAGGTGATCCACCCACCTCGGCCCCCGAAAGTACTGGGATTACAGGCGTGAGCCACCAAGCCTGGCCTTCTGACCCTGTTTTAGATTATGATGCCTGAGGTTTAAAGTATAAACTACTCCAGGCTGGGCGTGGTGGCTTACGCCTGTAATCCCAGCACTTTGGGAGGCCAAGGTGGGTGAATCATGAGGTCAGGAGTTCGAGACCAGCCTGGCCAACATGGTGAAACCCCCATCTCTATTAAAAATACAAAAAATTAGTTGAGCATGTTGGCGGGAGCCTGTAATCCCAGCTACTTGGGAGGCTGAGGCAAGAGAATCACTTGAACTCGGGAGGCAGAGGTTGCAGTGAGCCGAGATCATACCACTGCACTCCAACCCAGGTATAGTGTGAGACTCCATCTCAAAAAAAAAAAAAAAAAAAAGGAAGAAAGAAAGTATTACCTATTCCATCTATTTTCTTTCCCTATGAGTAGTGCTTGCACTGTGATCTTACAGATCACAGAAGGCTGGCCACAGTGACTCACACCTGTAATCCCAGCACTTTGGGAGGCTGAGGTGGGAGGATCCTTTAAGCCCAGGAGTTCAAGACCAGCCTGGAAAACATGGCAAAAACCAGTCTCTACCAAAAAAAAAAAAAAAAAAAAAAAAAAAGCCAGGCTTCGTGGCATGCTCCTGTAGTCCCAGGTACCTGAGAGGCTAAGGTGGGAGGATTGCTTGAGCCCAGGAGGTCAAGGCTTCAGTGAGCTGAGCTCTTGCCACTGCACTGCAGCCTGGGCAACAGAGTGAGACCCTGTCTCAAATAAATAAATAAATTACAGAGAACTATGGGGGGTGGGGAGGTTGTCACATGATACATTATAGTCAATCTGCACTAAGATGTTAAATGATTGATACATTTTATATCATTATAATTTACAAATTATCTACCTACCTCCTGTGTCTAATACAATCCCAGACAGATTTGAAACTCTTTGAGAGACGGGCCAAGCTTCATACTTATTTATAACCACAATAGCATTTAGTAGAATCCAACACATCACTGATTCCCAATCAAAATGTATGGAATGAGTGGAAAACAGTAAGATGTGCTATGTGGTTGTCAGAGATTCTGGTTTAGGGAGCCTTGATTTAGTTACTTTTCGGGGTAATTCCTTTTAAGCAGCTTGGTTGTTAGAACTTCCTTGGGAAAGTTACTGTGATTATTTTGCATTCATGTGCTTAGTTCAAGACAAGAGTCCATAGTTCAAATCATTGAAAATGACTCATTAAAATTTTCCTTTTTTTTTTTTCTAATAAACATGGAAGAAGAGCCATTTATCCATTAGGTACTACGGATCGAGCAACTAAATGGCAAAAGTAAAAATCCCTACACAAGGTTTAGAACAAAAGTAGTTGACAAGGTATCCCCACAAACCCCAAATGTAAGAGGGGTGAGGAGGAACCACAGACAGCTGCAAGACCTGAGTGAAGTCAGCAAATGCACAGATAAAAACAAGGGCATGACGAAGCATCTGGTGGACATGAAGACAGGAGAATCCAAAAATAGCATCAGGTTCCCCCAGGAAAGTGTGGCGAGAACAGCAGCTGAAAACAGGAAGGATTTCACCCCATGCGGTAGTGAGTGAGTGCAAGGGGCCCATGGTGAGACCTGAAAGCCTAGAGCAATCCTTCCTTCCGGGATTAAGACCCCTCACAGAGGGGAGACTCTTAAGATGGAATGATAATTTTGCATGATGTAGACTACAGAAATGTAAGAAAGAGAAAGTGCAGAAAAAGGTGAGAAAAGGGAAATTTCCTAAGGCAAGCTTCCCTATTTTAGCACACTAATTAAAACAACAGAAAAGTTTGTGAGGTGCTATGGTCTGACGTTTGTGTTCACTCCTCCCAATTCACATGTTGATATCTCATCACCAATATGATGATATTAGGAAGAAGGGCTTTTGGGAGGTGATTATGTCATGATGGTGGAGCCCTTACAAATGGGATTAGTGCCCTTATGAAAGAGGCCCCAGAGAGCTCCCTAACCTTTCCACTACCGGCACCTGAGGACACAGCAGGAAGGCACTGTGTGGACCAGGAGGCAGGACCTCACGAGACACTAAATCTACCAATGTCTGTATTTGTCAAGTCCAGTCTTGATCTTAGACTCCCCAGCCTCCAGAAATGTGAAAAATAAATTTCTATGGTCTATAAGCCACCCAGTTTATGGCATTTTGTTAAAGGAGCCCAAATGAACCAAGACACTAGATGAAGTTGCAAAAGCTCTCTGGAACTCTGCCTCCTTCTAGGTGTTAATGAGAAGTAACCTGCCTAAGGAGGAGCACTTGAGAAGAAATGACATCAACGATGTACAAAGTTATCATAAGAAAAACAATGAAGGCCAGGTGCGGTGGCTCACACCTGTAATCCCAGCAATCTCACCTCTACAAAAAATAAAAAATAAAAAAATCAGCCAGGTATGGTGGCATGTGCCTGTAGTTCCAGCTACTCAGGAGGCTGAGGTGGGAAGACACTTTGAGCCTGCGAGGTTGAGGGTGCTATGAGCTATGATTGCGCCACTGCACTCTAGCCTGGGCAACAGAGCGAGACCTAAAGAAAGAAAGAGAGAGAGGAAGGGAGAAAGAGAAGAAGGGAAGAGGGGAGGAAGGGAGGAAGAAGACATTTGTACACACAATGAAAGCATACCACAAAGACATGACCATAAAACAGATAAAAGCTGTAGCCTACAGTTTCAGAACAAGCTGAAGACCTTAAGGGAGTAAATAGAAGATATGAAGTAATAACATAAATCTGAATTAGGAAAACTTAGAAATTAAGTAACACTTCAGAAAAAGAATTAAAAATAAAAGGAAAAAAGTAGGCCGGGCGTGGTAGCTCATGCCTGTAATCCCAGCACTTTGGGAGGCTGAGGCGGGTGGATCACGAGGTCAGGAGATCGAGACCATCCTGGCTAACACGGTGAAACCCCGCCTCTACTAAAATTACAAAAAATTAGTCGGGCGCGGTGGCGGGTGCCTGTAGTCACAGCTACTCTGGAGGCTGAGGCAGGAGAATGGCGTGAACCCAGGAGGCGGAGCTTGCAGTGAGCCGAGATCACGCCACTGCACTCCAGCCTGGGTGACAGAGCAAGACTCCCTCTCAAAAAAAAATAAATAAAAAATTAAAAAAAGAAAAAGAAAAAAGTAAGAAATATAAACTACATAGCAGTACCTACTTCACAATATTGCTGTAAGAATTAAACACTTTATATAAAATGTTGGACTTGTGCCTGCCACATAGTTAGCACTCAGTAAGGATTACCTGTTAATCTAATTATGTTGTTCAACCAGAGACAGGACCATAAGCTGGGTGGGTGTCCTGTGTGCCAACAGTGGCGGGGGGCCTGTCTTGTCTGCGTGTGTCTCCTCCATCCGCAGGTAGTGTGTGACCTCCTGCAGCAGTAGGGTTTGGGGAGCAGGTGAGCTATGGCAGTCAAGAGAGATGACCACTCCACCACTCTTTGTCACAGCATACTAACTACTGTGGTCCTGGCCTCTCCAACCCATCAGTCACTTGACTTTTAGCAAATGCCAAGCACAAATGTCTCCCCAACACCTAGACTCAACACACACCCCACAGTGGGCACATCCTATATATACATATATGACTTGCATGTGCTAAATGTTACACAAAACAATAAAAATTCCACACATTTTGCCCAACTCACAATGTAGAAACACAATCCCTACTTCATTTTTTTTTACGTAAATTTGACATTTTTATGACTATCTTAGAAGTCCTGTGAATTTTTCTTTTTTCTTTCTCTCCTTTTTTTTTTTGTTTTTGTTTTTGGGCAGAGATGAGGTCTTGCTATGTTGTCCAGGCTGGTCTCAAACTCCTGGCGTCAAGCAATCCTCCTGCCTCAGCCTCCCAAAGTCCTAGGATTACAGGTATGAGCCACTGCACCTAGCCAAAGTCCTGTGAATTTTAATGCATGTTCTTTTTTTTTTTTTTTTTTTTGCCAGCAGCAGAAAAATAATGATTTGGGTTTCTTTTTCTCACCAGTGTTTCTATGACTCTATATCAATATCCTAGCCAGGGATCTGCTGCCAGGACTTCTCCCCGGGTTCTAGGCAAGAGCAGAGGAATGATTCAATTCTCACCCAGCCAGAAGAGTAGCATTTCCATGTACCACAGAAGGAAGGCGTGTAGTACAGAAAGAGAGAAGATAGAACTACTCATCACACCAGGGTCTGCCCTACAGGTTTGAGATGGACAGAATCTAAGAAGGGCTGACCTGTTTCAGGATTTTTGTTTGTTTTTTGAGATAGAGTCTCACTCTGTCGCCCAGGCTGGAGTGCAATGGCGCGATCTTGGCTCACTGCAACCTCCGCCTCCCAGGTTCAAGCGATTCTCCTGCCTCAGCCTCCTGAGTAGCTGGGATTACAGGCATGTGCCACCACGCCCAGTTAATTTTTGTATTTTTAGTAGAGATGGGGTTTCACCATGTTGGCCAGGCTGGTCTCGAACTCCTGACATCAGGTGATCCACCTGCCTTAGCCTCCCAAAGTGCTGGGATTACAGGTGTGAGCCACCGCAGCCAGGCTGTTTGAGGATTTAAGGTCTACTAGGAAATGTTTTAACTTCCCAAGGTTAAAAAACAAAAAAGAAGCCGCTCTTCCTCCCAGCTGCCACAGAACAGGCCACCACACTGTAATATGTCAATCCTGCCAAGATATACTACCTTTTTACAAATTGTCAGCCTCAGTTCTGGTAGGTAGAGAGTCCCCTCTTCGAATCCTGCCTGTGCATGTCTCATCTGAGGGCTAGTCTGCCTAGCTGCCTGCAGGTTTGCACCACCCCATCTGAGATGATCCGCCCTAGACAGTGATGCTGTATGTAAGCCAGGTGCTGTGCTTACTCCTGTGTGAGCAGCATGTACATCCCATGTGGGGGTCCCTGGCTTCCAGTTCCTTTGTCACTCACGGAAGATCATATCATTAATACATTCTGGAAATGACAAAAAGAATAAATTTCTCAATAAGAAAACATAAGTGCTCACAATTCACTAAGGATTTTGCAGATTTCCCAATCATTATACATCCACGCCACCAGGAATACGCCCATCAAATAATAAAACCCAAAATTATATTCCTCAGGATGCTGGGTCAATCACTGCCATCCTAAGAATTCCATACATCCAGACCAGCCTGGGCAACACAGTGAGACCCTATCTCTACAAAAAAAAAAATTGTTTTAATTAGCCAGGTGTGGTGGAGTGCTCCTGTAACCCTAGCTACTTGAGAGGCTGAGGTGGGGGGATTGCTTGAGCCCCGGAGGTTGAGGCTACAGTGAGCTGAGATGCTGAGATTGCATTACTGCACTCCAGCTCGGACGACAGAGTGAGACCCTGTCTCAAAAAAAAAGAAAAAGAAAGAAAATAAATGTTAGTGGACAACTTAGAATGGGTGGGGCAGTACATAGTTTTTCAGCATTCCTTTAGTGTTATATAAAAGAAAAATTTGAAAATTACTGAGCTAGATGACAGGAGACATTCTCCCAACCCAAAATGAGAAGGTTGAGCTCCCTTGATCTTTTAATGTAGACAGGTTCTAATTTCTTCTTTTTTTGTAGTTTTTCTTGAGACAGAGTCTCGCTCTGTCACCCAGGCTGGAGTGCAGTGGTGCGATCTCAGCTCACTGCAAGCTCCGCCTCCCGGGTTCACGCCATTCTCCTGCCTCAGCCTCCTGAGTAGCGGGGACTACAGGCGCCGCCACCACGCCCAGCTAATTTTTGTATTTTTAGTACAGACGAGGTTTCACTGTGTTAGCCAAGATGGTCTCGATTTCCTGACTTCGTGATCCGCCCGCCTCAGCCTCTCAAAATGCTGGGATTACAGGCGTGAGTCACCACGCCTGGCCGACAGGTTCTAATTTTATTCATACAAATTTAGCTTATATAAGCTATACAATTATTAGGGAACAACATATAAGGGAGTATTTTATTCTCAATCTTAGTTGAATCAGATTTGGGAAGATATTTACACAGACCAAGTAAAAATCATTACACACTATGCAAACTACAAAACACATGTCACAAAATTAGCAGGGCATGGTGGCACATGCCTATAATCCCAACTAATCAGGAGGCTGAGGCAGGAGAATCGCTTGAACCTGGGAGGTGAAGTTTGCAGTGAGCCGAGATCATGCCACTCCACTCCAACCTGGGCAACAGAACGAGACTCCATCTCAAAAAAAAAAAAGAAAAGAAAAAGAAAAGAAAAAAAACACACATATCATGTAACTTCACTGAAAGAAAAGTTACATTCTCTTCTCTGTCTTTTTCACAGTGAATCAGCAGGCAGTTATTAAGCATTTTCTATGTGCTAACATTGTGTTAGCTTGTACTGGGGAATACAAAATACAATCATTTCTCATGGTAGTTTTGTTCTAAAAGTTGCTGCAAACACTGAATTAGTAAATACTAAAACCTTTGACCCTAGAGGAATTATAGGGTTAGGTTCCTGCAAGCCTCTGACCATGACGTTTTCATCAACCAATCAATGCATAACCTTTTTGTTTGTTTGTTTGTTTTATTTTGTTTTGTTTTGAGATGGAGTCTTGCTCTGTTACCCAGGCTGGAGTGTAGTGGTGCAATCTTGGCTCACTGCAACCTCCACCTCTTGGGTTCAAGCAATTCTCCTGCCTCAGCCTCCCAAGTAACTGAGACTACAGGCGCCCACCACCATGCCCAGCTAATTTTTGTATTTTTAGTAGAGACAGAGTCTCACCATGTTGGCCAGGCTGGTCGAAAACTCCTGACCTCAGGTGATCCGCCCACCTCAGCCTCCCAAAGTACTGAGATTACAGGTGTGAGCCACCGCGCCCAGCCCATAACCTTGTTTTATTTGTTTCTGTTTAAAGACATCTTTTTTTTTTTTTTTTTGAGTTGGAGTCTTGCTCTGTGGCCCAGGCTGGAGTGCAGTGGCGCGATCTTGGCTCACTGCAAGCTCCGACTTCTGGGTTCCCGCCATTCTCCTGCCTCAGCCTCCCGAGTAGCTGGGACTACAGGTGCCTGCCACCACGCCCGGCTAATTTTTTGTATTTTTAGTAAAGATGGGGTTTCACCATGTTAGCCAGGATGGTCTCGATCTCCTGATCTCGTGATCCGCTCGCCTTGGCATCCCAGAGTGCTGGGATTACAGGTGTGAGCCACTGCTCCCGGACTAAAGACGTCTTATATTTACATTAACAGCCAACAGCCCTAAAACTCATGCCTAAACCAAGCTTATCTAACACACATATTTTCTCCGTAAGGCACATCACAGCCTTCTTGCTCTTAGGAACACTAGCCAGTATGAAATCACTGTGCTTGGGGCCTTTTCAACAGCAAAATCAACAGGAAGCACTAAAATGTGGCAAAATGACACTAACTAGACCATGCTAAGGAAGCTCGTTCACAGCGTGAGCCGAAACAAGAAGGCCGAGCATCGCCTTGTTCCACCTCAGCTGGGAACGTGCATTTGGGCAACTCAAATCTCGTGTCGCTCATGCATGCCTGTGAATTACCTCAAAAGCACTGTGAGTATTGACTTTGGGGTTACGTGTGAATTTTGGCGAGTAGGCAGATTTGCCAAGTCCAAATTTATGAATCATGAGAGTCAACTGTAAACGCATGCTTAAGAAGCATTACTCTAGCAAGAAAGCAAGACACAAAATACAGTCATGCATCAAATAACGTTTTGGTCAATGATGGATTGCACATATGAACATGCAGTCCCATAAGATTATAATGGAGATGAAAAATCCCTATTGTCTAGTGATGTCAGAGCCATAGTAAAGTTGCATAGCAACGCATTGCTCATGTGTTTGTGGCGGTGCTGGTATAAACACACCTGCTTCATGGCCAGTCATGTAAAAGTCCAGCACATGTAATTATGTGCGGTACATCATACTTGATAATGATAGCGAATGACTTTCACTGGCTTACGTATTTACCATGATATTTTCCTTATCATTATATTATATACTCCTACTTATAAACAAAAGTGAACAGCCTCAGACAGTTTCCTTCAGGAGGTGCTTCAGAAGGCATTGTTATCTTGTTGTCACAGGAGGTGACAGCTCCATGTGTGTTACTGCCCCTGAAGACCCTATAAGTGGGACAAGATGTGGAGATGAAAATCAGTGATATTGATGATCCTGAGCCTGTGTAGGCCTAGGCTAAGGTACATGTTTGTGTCTTATTTTTAAATAAAACATTTGAAAGGTAAAAAGAAAAAACATATTTAAATAGAAAAAAAGCTTATAGAATAAGAATATAAAGAAAGAAGATATATATATATATATATATTTTTTTTTTTTTTGAGACAGAGTCTTGCTCAGTGGCCTAGGCTGGAGTGCAGTGGTGTAATCTCCACTCACTGCAAGCTCCACCTCCTGAGTTTGCGCCATTCTCCTGCCTCAGCCTCCCGAATAGCTGGGACCACAAGTACCCGCCACCACGCCCGGCTAATTTTTTTTTTTTTTTTTGTATTTTTAGTAGTGACGGGGTTTCACTCTGTTAGCCAGGATGCTCTCGATCTCCTGACCTCATGATCTGCCTGCCTCGGCCTCCCAAAGTGCTGGGATTACAGGCGTGAGCCACCACGCCCAGCCAAGAAAGAAGATATTTTTGATTAGCCAGGCATGATGTTATATACCTGTAGTCCCAGCTACTCTGGAGACTGAGGCAGGAGGATCACCTGAGCCCGGGATTTTGAGGTTGCAGTGAGCTATGATCACACCAATGCACTCTAGCCTGGGGAAGAAAACAAGACTTGTCTCAAAAAAAAAAAAAAAAAAAGAAAGAAAAAGAGGAAGATATGTTTGGTACAGTTGTACAATGTGTTTGTGGTTTAAGCTGTATTATTACAAAAGACTCAAAAAGCTTTTAAAAATTAAAAAGTCTTCTAAGTTAAAGTTATTGTAAGCTAAGGTTAATTTATTCTTTTAAAAGACTCAGGAAATTTAGTGTAGCTTAAGTGTACAGTGTTTATAAAGTCTACAGTAGTGTATAGTGATGTTCTAGGCCTTCACCTTCACCCACCACTCACTCACTGACTCAAGAGCAACTTCCAGTCCTGCAAGCTCCATTTATGGTAAATGCCTATACAGGGGGTAGCATGTTTTCTCCTTTATTTATTTATTTATTTATTTATTTATTTTTGAGACAGAGTTTCACTCTTGTTGCCCAGGCCGGAGTGCAATGGCGCAATCTTGCTCACTGCAACCTCTGCCTCCCAGATTCAAGCAATTCTCCTGCCTCAGCCTCCTGAGTAGCTGGGATTACAGGCATGTGCCACCACGCCCAGCTAATTTTGTATTTTTAGTAGAGATGGGGTTTCTCCATGTTGGTCAGGCTGGTCTTGAACTCCCAACCTCAGGTGATCCACCCACCTCGGCCTCCCAAAGTGCTGGGATTACAGGTGTGAGCCACCGAGCCCGGCTTCTCTTTTATACTGTATTTTTATTGAACTGTTTCTGTTTAGATACACAAGTACTGACCATTGTGTTACAACAGCCTGCAGTATTCAGGACAGCCACGTGCTGGGCAGGTTTGTAGCCGAGAAGTAATAGGCTATATCGTATAGCCTGGGTGTATAGTCAGCTGTACCATCTAGGTTGTGTAAGTACACTCTGTGATGTTTGCCTAATGAGGCACTTCCCAGAACTTATCCCCATGGTTAAGCAACGCATGACTATAAATGAAACATGAATAAGATCAAGATATAAATTGTGGCTGGGGGCGGTGGCTCACTCCTGTAATTCCAGCACTTTGGGAGGTGAGGTGGGTGGATCACTTGAGGGCAGGAATTCGAGACCAGCCTGACCAACATGGCAAAACCTTGTCTCTACTAAAAATACAAAAATTAGCCAGGCATGGTGGCACACGCCTGTAATCCCAGCTACTCGGGAGGCTGAGGCAGGAGAATCACTTGAACCCGGGAGGTGGAAGTTGCCATGAGCTGAGATCACGCCACTGCACTCCAGATGGGGCAACAGAGCAAGACTCCATCTGTAAGAATTAAAGAGGAAAGAAACATGAAAAGCGGCTCAACAGTCAAAGACAGGTTTATTTTGGAAAATAAACTTGAGAGGGGCTTCTGGCCATTTTTGGTCAGGAACGCTCTCTCTTATAGACTAAGAGTATTTATTGGTTTTAGGGTGAGGGAGCTTATCACAGGCTCAGAATGTTTCTGCATGAGGGAGAAGTTTCTTGTGGGGTTGGAATGTCTCTAGTTGGAGGGGAGGTTATCTTGAGGCTGACATCTCTCTGGCCTGTGGGGAGGTTATCTCGGGGCTGGCATGTCTCTGGTCGGGGAGGTGTTTATCTTATGGTTGGAATGTTTCCGGCCAGAGTTGTCATTTGTGGTTTATGGCCATGCTGACCTTAGCCATTAGGCTGATGCCCTTTGGATTTAGGCAGTTTTTGATCAAGGGGGACTTTAGAATGACAGTGCTTATCCAAGATGGTGATCTTCCTGCCCTGTCACCATCTCCCCCACCACAAAGAAAAAGATGTAAATTGAATCTGAATCTGTATTCCTTCCCTATTGCTGCTCTAAGAAACTATTGGTAAACACAGTAGCTTTGGGCAGGGCATGATGGCCCCGGGAGGCTGAGGCAGGAGGATGGTTTTTAGCCCAGCAGGTGGAGGCTGGAGTGAGCTATGATCGTGCTGCCGCACTCCAGCCTGTGCAACAGAGTGAGACCCTGTCTCAAAAAATGATAATAATACAAAATAAACATAGTCGTTTGAAAAAGCACCAATTTATTATTGAAAAAGCACAAATTTATTAATGCTGAAGATTGGAAGCCCAACACAGGTCTTACTGGACTAAAATAAAGATGTCGGCAGGACTGTGTTCTTTCTGGAAGCCCTAGGAGAGACTCCATTTCCTCTCCTTTCTCAGCATCTAGAGGCTGCCCACATTCCTTGGTTCTTGGTCCCTTCCTTCATGTTCGAACACAGCAACAGAGGTTGAGTTCTTTCCAGATGGCACCACTCTGACATCCTCTTCTGCCTCCCTCTTCCACGTTTAAGGATTTATGTGATTACATTGTGTCAATCTGGATCATGTCCCACTTTTAAGGTCAGCTAATTAGCAACTGAGGGTTTTTTTTGGCTGGGCACAGTGGCTCACGCCTGTAATCCCAGCACTTTGGGAGGCCGAGGCAGGTGGATCACCTGAGGTCTGGAGTTTGAGACCAGCCTGGCCAACATGGTGAAAACCCATCTCTACTAAAAATACAAAAAATTAGCCAGGCGTCGTGGTGGGCACCTGTAATCCCAGCTACTCGGGAGGCTGAGGCAGGAGAATTGCTTGAACTCGGGGGACAGAGGTTGCAGAGAGCCGAAATCGTGCCATTGCACTCCAGCCTGGGAAAGAAGAGTGAAACTCCATCTCAAAAAAAAAAAAAAAAAAAAAAACAACTGAGGGTTTTTTCTTCCTCTTGACATCAAAAGTGTCTTTTCCAACACCACTTCTCCAACTCTGTGATGCCAGCTCGGTGCCCTACAATTCAATTCCTTTCTGACACTACCTGGAGTTCTTATGTGACTCCACGGTCGCACAAGACTGTCCTCACTTAGACACCAAAGAAAGGACTGGGTTCCCAGGTTAGCCTAACTTCTGCTGATTGACCTACAAAGGAAAGTTCCTACAAAGAGGTTTCAACTACCTCATTACCCCAAGGTTAAATAATTTGCTAGAATAACTCATAGAACTCAGGAAAAGCTGTGCTTACTCTTACCGTTTATTATAAAGGGTGCAAATGAACAACCAGATGAAGTACCCAGGACAAGGTAAGCCCCGAGTGCAGAAGCCACTGTCTCAGTCAAGATGGGGTGCACCACCCTCTGGGATGACGATGTGTTTGCCAACTTGGAAGCTCCCTGAACCCCATCATTTAGGGGTTTCTATGGAGGCTTCAGTTCACAGGTTTGACTGTGGCCACTGGTGATCAGCTCAATCTCCAGCCACTCTCCCTTCCCCGGAGGTTGGGGGAGGGGGTGCAGGAAATGCTGATCTTCTAATCAAGCTTGGTCTTTCTGGCAGCCAGCTCCCACCCCGAAGCTAAGTATAAGAGTTGCCTCATTAAAACAAAAGAGGCTCTTAACACTCTGTTGCTCAAAATTCCAAGGATTTAGAGCTTTGTGCCAGAAACCAGGGACAAAGACCAAATATCTTTCTTGTTATTCCACAGCAACATCAGTTCCATCTACAACCCTGATTCCCCTTTCCCATGAAAGGTAACATATTGGCAGGGCCTGGGGAGTTGGACATGGCTCTCTGGGGGGGCACTATTCTGCCTGCCCCAGCATCTAACAGTAAAGACAGCAGCTCAGGAAGCTTGGCAGGGTGGCATTATGGAGTGGGGATTGCACGGCTGATTAAACAACAATAATCAGGCTGGGCACCGTGGCTCACGCCTGTAATCCCAGCACTTTGGGAGGCCGAGGCAGGCAGATCACCTGAGTTTGAGAGTTCGAGACCAGCCTGACCAACATGGTGAAACTCCCATTTCTACTAAAAATACAAAATTAGCTGGGCGAGATGTTGGGCGCCTGTAATCCCAGCTACTTGGGAGGCTGAAGCAGGAGAATCACTTGAACCCGGGAGGTGGAGGTTGTGGTAAGCTGAGATCGCACCATTGCACTCCAGCCTGGGCGACAAGAGCAAAACTCCATCTAAAAACAAACAAACAAAAGACCGTAACCAAAGTTACCTTCTCAGAGCAATGGAGAGAAAATAGAGCTCTTAGAGGAAGATGCCGTTTAGGGCAGTGCGGGCTGTGGTCTGCCCTCTCCTGCTCCTCGCTCACCACTGTTCACTCTCGCCCAGAAACAAGTCGGCCAGGAAACCGCGCAGCAGCCACAGATTTCTTTTTTCTTTTTTTGAGATGGAGTCTTACTATGTTGCCCAGGCTGGAGTGCAATGGCGCCATCTCGGCTCACTGCAAGCTCCGCCTCCCGGGTTCAAGCAATTCTCCTGTCTTAGCCTCCCGAGTAGCTGGGATTACAGGCGCCTGCCACCACACCTGGCTAATTTTGTATATTTAGTGGAGACGGGGTTTCTCCATGTTGGCCAGGCTGGTCTCAAACTCCCGACCTCAGGTGATCTGCCCACCTCAGCCTCCCGAAGTGCTGGGATTACAGGCATGAGCCACCGTGCTTGGCAACCACGGATTTTAAAGATGCCAAAACACACCCATGGAGCCAAAGCTGGCAATTCACCAATTAGAATCACTCTAAGGAGCCGCAAGGTAAAATCCCTGGAGAAGGTGTGTGCTGACTTGATCAGAGGGGCAAAGGAAAAGAATCTCAAACTGAAAGGACCAGTTCAAATGCCTACCAAGAATCACTAAAAGAAAAACTCCTTGTGGTGAAAGTTTTTTTTTTTTTTTTTTTTGAGACAGAGTCTCGCCTGTTGCCCAGGCTGGAGTGCAGTGGCACGAGCTTGGCTCACTGCAACCTCCGACTCCTGGGTTCAAGCAATTCTCCTGTCTCAGCCTCCTGAGTAGCTGGGATTACAGACATGCGCCACCACACCTGGCTAATTTTTTGTATTTTTAGTAGAGATAGAGTTTCACCATGTTGGTCAAGCTGGTCTCTAACTCCTAACCTCAGGTGATCCACATGCCTCAACCTCCCAAAGTGCTGGGATTACAGGCGTGAGCCACCGCTCCTGGCCAGTAGTGAAAGTTCTAAGACACCTGATCATTTCCAGATGAGAATCTACAAGTGACTCATTGACTTGCACAGCCCTTCTGAGACTGTTAAGGAGTTTACTTCCATGAGTATTGGGAGGAATCTGTGAGGCATTCACAAAGCAGAAATTATAATGATATAGGCCGGGCATGGTGGCTCACGCTGTAATCCTAGCACTTTGGGAGGCTGAGGCAGGCGGATCACTTGAGGTCAGGAGTTTGAGACCAACCTGGCCAACATGGTGATACCCCATCTCTACTGAGAATACAAAAAAATTAGCCAGGCATGGTGGCAAGTGATTATTCCCAGCTACTTGGGAAGCTGAGGCAGGAGAATTGCTTGAACCCGGGAGGCAGAGATTGCAGTGAGCCAAGATCACGCCACTGCACTCCAGCCTGGGCAACAGAGCAAGACTTTGTCAAGGAAGGAAGGGAGGGAGGGAGGGGAGAGAAAATGGAGCTGTGATTGTTCTGTTAGATCATGCTCTGTAATTAATAGATGCCATAATTCTCCAATGACCCAGTAAATGCATTATGAAAATATTCATGATCTGCATTAGTTTTACATAAACATGCAAGAGTCTAATTCTGTTTTTTTTTTTTTAATTTGTTGTTGTTTTTGAGACAGGGTCTCACTCTGTCTTCCAGGCTGGAGTGCAGTGGTGTGATCACAGGCACTGCAGCCTCTATTTCCTAGGCTCAAGCAATCCTCCCACCTCAGCCTCCCAAATAGCTGGGACTACAGGCGTGCGCCACCATGCCCGGATAAAGAAGTCTGATTCTAGATACCCACATTTCCCCTGCTACCAAACTACCCTCTGGTTATGATGGGGAAATTCTGAAGCACCTCATTTCTACTCCTATCCTCCTCCCCCTTCCCCCTCTCACCTTGTACCACTTCTGACGCTGACAGCTACTTGGGATGTGGGAGAGGGGCACAGACGGAGACACCCTCCCCCAAGCTGCATTCAGTCCTGTGATTTAAATGACCAGCCTATCAGTATTGGTGGATGGAATTTATAAGCCACGAGCATAAAGTCACTGCACACTCAGGTGATTTGTAAACAGTCTCTGGGCGGAAAAAACACATTTGTTCCAAGTGCTTTTCTGATTCTCTTGCTCAAGAACAATCAACACAGAAGTCTTCTGTGAGCAAATGTGGGGAGGGGGATTCCCCACACACCAAGCAAGCAAGTAGTTCTGCATGGACACCTAGTGGGTGTCCTCCAGTTCAACTCAGTTCTGACACTCTGTACCTGGAGACAGCATCAGATAACACAGGTTGAGGCCTCGGTCCCCAGGACTGCCCCACTTCTGATGTCAATCAAAAGCCCCAGGCTGTAACCTGTGCTTCTGGCAGACCAGTTATGAATTGGGGTTCCCACAACCCCCTCCGTGGGTTTAACTGATTTGTTAGAAGGGCTCACAAAACTCAAGGAAACACTTTCCTTAGTTCACTGGTTTATAGTAAAGGATACTGCAAAGGATACAGATGAAGAGCTGCATAGGGCAAGGCATGTGGGAAGGGACATGGAGCTTCCATGCCCTCCCCAGGGGCGCCACCCTTCAGGAACCACCACATGTTCAGCGATCTGGAAGCCCTCAGAACCCAATCCTCTTGAGCCTTTTATGGAGACATTATTGAATAGGCATGATTGAGGACAACTGTGCAGAAATGCGATTGGACAAAAGGGGAATGATCTAATACTAACAGATTGAGAAACCCAGCAAGGCTCAGCTGTTCAGATCTTTCTTGGCCTCTCTGCAGAGCATTCCTTTCTCTATGTGTGGGACAGGACCCTGTCTGCAATGAGGGTCTTATGACCCACAACCAGATTCGAGGCCCGCCTTGGGCAGGAGAAATTCAGAGAGATTCTGTTTCCCGAGGCCTGCTTCTGAGGCCTGAAGACTCAACATTATAAGGCCAAGCATGGTGGCTCATGCCTGTAATCTCAGCATTTTGGGAAGCCGAGGTGGGCAGATCACTTGAGGTCAAGAGTTTGAGACTAGCCTGGCCAATATGGTGAAACCCCATCTCTACAAAAAATACAAAAATTGGCCAGGTATGGTGGCGCATGCCTGTAATCCCAGCTACTCCAAAGGCTGAGGCAGGAGAATCGCTTGAACCTGAGAGGCGGAGGTTGCAGTGAGCCAAGATGGCACCACTACACTCCAGCCCGGGTGACAGAGCAAGACTCTGTCTCAAAAACAAACAAACAAACAAAAACTCAACATTATAACAAAAGACTGTAATAAAGGATATTATAAGGGAGAGTCAGGAATGGTGAATGAAAACCTATAAATATGTAGGTTTCTTCAATGTAGAAAAACTGCACAATGATAATGTCGTTTCACAATCGGTCAGTAAATGCTGAAATCCCTCTAAATGTCAAATGTGCCTATGTATCTTTGTTACAGATACCCAGTCATTCATTCCAAATACAAAAATTTTGACAGTGTAAGGAAATATGGTTCAGAAGGAAAAAAAGTTTGATCATGTAACTACGATATGATTTACTATTTCCTCAAATCTAAGACATCATGAACTGTAAGATGAACCACTGTTTAAGGCACATTAAGAAAGAGAAAAAGGATGCACATCGCCTAGAGTCAGACTCACTGCAATGCATGTCTTAGATGAAATAACCCAGCTTTAAATAAAGAAAAGTGGCCAGGCGTGGTGGCTCATGCCTGTAATTCCAGCACTTTGGGAGGCCGAGGCAGGTGGATCTCGAGGTCAGGAGTTCGAGACCAGCCTGGCTAACATAGTGAAACACTGTCTCTACTAAAAATATAAAAAATTAGCTGGGCGTGGTGGCGGGCACCTGTAATCCCAGCTACTTGGGAGGCTGAGGCAGGAGAATCGCTTGAACCTGGTAAGTGGAGTTTGCAGTGGGCCAAGATTGTGCCACTGCACTCCAGCCCAGGCAACAGTGCGGGACTCTGTCTCAAAAAAAAAAAAAAAAAAAAAAAAAAAAAAAGGGCTATTTTCCCCAGAGGAGAGTAAGGATCACAGATGTGTTGATATGTGAATTCTTGGCATATGTATTAGCAAACCTCTGTTATCTCACAGCTTCTGAGTGTCTGGAATTCAGAAGTGGCTTAGCTGGGGCACCTGGTGCAGGTCTTTCCTGAGGTTGCAGCTAAGCTGTCAGCCAAGCTGCAGCCACCTGGGCCTGGAGGCCCCGCCGCCGAGCTCAGCCGCATGGTTGTTGGGAGGCCCCGCCGCTGCGCTCATCCGCATGGTTGTTGGGATGTCGCAGTTCCCCCCAGCTGCTGGCTGGGTACCTTGCTGCTCCGGAACGGGCTTCTTGCCAAGTGGACCTCTCCATTGGCAGCATGAACGTCTCCCCAAGCTGGCAGAAGCCACAGGCTTTTACAGCCCCATCTCAGAAGTGACACACATTACTTCTACAATATTCTACTGGCCACACAGACCAACTCTGATTAAGTATGGGAGGGAGCTACACAGGGCATGAATATCAGGAGGGTGGGATCATCGGTTATGCTATGGAGAGGCTGGTTACTGCAATACATATTATGGAGGGGAAGGGAACCTGAAGCTAATTTGCTTTTTTTTTTTTTTTTTTTTTGAAATAGTGTCTTCCTCTGTCACTTGGGCTGGAAGGCAGTGGCATGATCATAGCTCACTGCAGCCTCAACCTCCTGGGCTCAAGTGATCCTCCCACCTCTGCCTCTCAAAGCACTGTGATTACAGAAATGCGTCACCACATTTAGCTAATTTTTAGAATTTTTTGTAGACACACAGTCTCACTATGTTGCCCAGGCTGGTCTTGAACTCTTGGGTTCAAGCCTTCCTCCTGAAGTGGCCTCCCAAAGTGCTGGAGTTACAGGCATGAGCCACCGTGCCCAGCCTGCTTCCAGTTTAGATAACATTTATTGAGCACTTACTAAAGCTTAGAAGGGTTAAGTAAACTATCCAAGATCACAATAGCTAGTAAGGGTGAGAACTGGTACTTGTGACTTTTGACTAATATACTACCCAGCCTTTGTGTCAATGTATATTATTGTAACATGTCAACCACTGAAATTTTCTTTTTTTTTTTTTTTGAGACAGAGTCTCACTCTGTTGCCCAGGCTAGAGTGCAGTGGTGCGATCTCGGCTCACTGCAACCTCCACCTCCCGGGTTCAAGTGATTCTCCTGCCTCAGCCTTCTGAGTAGCTAGAAATACAGACATGTGCCACCATGCCTGGCTACTTTTTTTGTATTTTTAGTAGAGACAGGGTTTCGCCATGTTGGCCAGGCTGGTCTTGAACCCCTGACCTCAGGTGATCCACCTGGCTTGCCAGGTGTTGCAATTACAGGCACAAGCCACCACGCCTGGCCAACCACTCAAATTTCAGAAGAAAAATCTGAAAACCTCCAAGATTCTTTATATTTCTCTACAATTTTGTGTGTGTGTGTGTGTGTGTGTGTGTGTGACAGGGTCTCACTCCATCACTCAGGCTAGAGAGCAGTGGCATGATCTCAGCTCACTGTAGCCTCAACCTTTCAGGCTCAAGCAATCCCCCCCATCTCAGCATCCTGAGTAGCTGGGACTACAGGTGCACACCATCATGCCTGGCTAATTTTTTTGTGTCCCCTGTAGACACAGGGTTTCACCGTGTTGCCCCGGCTGGTCTCGAACTCGTGGGTTCAAGCCATCCACCCACCTCAGCCTCCCAAAGTGCTGGTGTGAGCCACCGCACCCAGCCTGTTTCTTTCTTTTTCTTTTTCTTTTTTTTTTTTTTGAGACGGAGTCTCACTCTGTCTCCCAGGCTGGAGTGCAGTGGTGCGATCTCAGCTCACTGCAAGCTCCGGCCTCCCGGATTCATGCCATTCTCCTGCCTCAGCCTCCCGAGTAGCTGGGACGACAGGTGCCCGCCACTACGCCCGGCTAATTTTTTTGTATTTTTAGTAGAGACGGGGTTTCACCGTGTTAGCCAAGATGGTCTCAATCTCCTGATCTCGTGATCTACCCGCCTCGGCCTCCCAAAGTGCTGGGATTACAGGCGTGAGCCACCGCACCCGGCCAGCCTGTTTCTTTACTATTGCCATCACCACTAATTCAGAGAAAGTACTCTCTTGTGTTTTAATGCCTTTAAAGTTTTAGTTTATTTAATTTGTTATAGTAATTATGTATAATTATAAAAATATCTAGTGTAATGGACTGTCTGTACCTTAGCAAAATAAATGCAAAAAATATGAGCATAGCTGGCTGCCAAAACACTTGCTCAAACAACAGTAGGTATCATTTTGAAAAATAGACAGAAGGGGCTGGGCGCGGTGACTCATGCCTGCAATCCCAGCACTTTGGGAGGCCAAGGCGGGTGGCTCTCCTAAGGTCAGGAGTTCGAGACCAGCCTGGCCAACATGGTGAAACGCTGTCTGTACTAAAAATACCAAAAATTAGCCGGGCGTGGTGGCAGTGCCTGTAATCTCAGCTACTCAGGAGGCTGAGGCAGGAGAATTGCTTGAACCTGGGAGGCGGAAGTTGCAGTGAGCTGAGATTGCGCCATTGCACTCCAGCCTGGGCAACAAGAGCAAAACTCTGTCTAGGAAAGAAGGAAAGAAGGAGGGAAGGAGGGAAGGAGAGAAGGAGGGAGGGAGGGAAGAAGGAAGGAAGGAAGGAAGGAAGGAAGGAAGGAAGGACCAGCAGTGGCTCACGCCTGTAATCCCAGCACTTTGGGAGGCTGAGGCGGGCAGATCACGAGGTCAGGAGATTGAGACCATCCTAGCTAACACGGTGAAACCCCATCTCTACTAAAAAATACAAAAAATTAGCTGGGTGTGGTGGCAGGTGCCTGTAGTCCCAGCTACTCAGGAGGCTGAGGCAGGAGAATCGCTTGAACCCGGGAGGCAGAGGTTGCAGTGAGCTGAGATGGCGCCACTGCACTCCACCTGGGTGACAGGGCAAGACTACGTCTCAAATAAATAAATAAATAAATAAAAATAAAATAAAATAAAAAAGAAAAAGAAAAATAGAAGAATAAAGTAAGGACCTTCAAGAAAAACTGGAACAATTTCCTCTGAAGAGCGAATAGTCTCAGTTGATAGTATATGAAATTATTTTTATAACTTTACAAAATAAATATAAGACAAAAAGATTGCTTTTGATTTTAGCACAGAGATGCTCCAATATTATCTCTAAAAACTGTCAAGAGTAGAGGCGTAATCACATTCCGTCTATGTAGCAACAACTGAAAGTGCTAAAACTTCCCAACTCCATGAGCAGGAAGTAAGCACAGAGAGTCCTGACTCCTCTGTGATCCAAGTACTGATCACTTCCCAGACATCATTTGAACTCACTCTACAAAGAAGCAGGTCTGTAGCTTATGAAAGTAGTTCACTAGGCTGGGCGCAGTGGCTCACACCTGTAATCACAGCACTTTGGGAGGCTGAGTCGGGCAGATTACGAGGTCAAGAGATCAAGACCATCCTGGCCAACATGGTGAAACCCCGTCTCTACCAAAAATACAAAAATTAGCCAGGTGTGGTGGCGGGCGCCTATAATCCCAGCTACTCGGGAGGCTGAGGCAGGAGAATGGCTTGACCCCAGGAAGCAGAGGTTGCAGTGAGCCAAGATTGCGCCACTGCACTCCAGCCTGGGTGACAGAGCAAGACTCCGTCTCAAAAAAAAAAGAAAAGAAAAGAAATTAGTTCACTAGTTTCCAGTTCATATTACACAAAGCAATTTTCTTAAATTCCTGAACTGGAGCCATAAGTGTGGAAACACTGCAGTCACATCCCAAGGAAAATCAAAGATGTAAAGTTACTAACTGTTGGAACAAACTGGCTCCAGCTGTAACCAAGCAAAGAAAGTAATGTGCCCTGAATCAACTTACTGTCAAATCCTCTCCTGAGTTAGCAGGGTATGGTGGTGTGCACCTGTAGTCCCACCTACTCGGGAGGCTGAGGCAGAAGAACTGCTTGAACCCAGGAGGTGGAGGTTGCAGTGAGCCGAGGTTGTGCCACTGCACTCCAGTCTGAGAGAAAAAGACTCCACCTCAAAAAAAAAAATCCTCCCCTGAGGAGGCAGAGCTGGTGTAGTTCAGCCATGAGCAGAGCAGGCTTGGGCCCAGGGATTGAAAGCCAGGGATTACCAGGCCAAGAAGTCGAACAGTCCAGACTACCACACAGTGAGGGCGCTTCCCAGGGGAGGGGTGGAGGGGCCTAGAGTGCAGGTGTGGGACCATGGCTGGGGAGGAGCAGGAATACAGGTGGCAATGCAGGGCTCAGCAGAAAGCAACCAGATGGTTGTCAAGAAAATAACTGATCCTGAAGACAAATCCTAGACCAAGTGTGCACACTCTAAGCCCAGGTCCTGATTCTACCCTTTCCAGCTCTCCAGAGGGCAGAGGCCCCAACAGTCTGGCCAGTTCTGAGCCCGGCACCCAAGCACTCTAAGACCTCTGAGCTATCTGGCCAACTTCCCTCCCCCGAGGCATGTCGCTGTCTTCTGCCACGATTTTGGAGCTTGCAAAGCTTGCTAACAGAATATACATAGAGCTATTTCACTCATGGGTCTTGTTCTAGATGTGTGGGAGATCATAGTGTAACCTGGAGACAAGATTCCCAGTCGATGTTTTTTGATAATTAGAAAACAGAGAAAGTCAGGCTCAGTGGCAGATGTCTGTAGTCCCAGCTGCTCAGGAGGCTAAAGTGGGAGGATCGTTGGAGGCCAGGAGTTCGAGGCTGCAGTGAGCTATGATCGCACCTGTGACTAGGCACTGCACTCAAGCCTGGGCAACAGAGCACGTTCCCATCCCTAAAAAAAAAAAAAAAAGAAAAGAAAAAAGAAACAAAAGGGAGAGGAAGAGGAGAAGAAGGAGGGGGAAAGACGAGAGGAAAAGGAGGGAGAACGGAAAGAGCAAAACAAAGAAAGAAGAAGAAGAAACAAAAGGGGAAGAAGGAAAGAAGTAAGTGACATCAGTTTGAGGGAAAAGCGCACACACGCACACCACTGTGATTGCCCTAAAGAAATTAGCTACTTTTTGGCTGGGGTGGTGGCTCACACCTGTAATCCCAGCACTTTGGGAGGCCAAGGCGGGTGGATCACCTGAGGTCTGGGGTTCGAGAACAGCCTGGCCAACATGGTGAAACCTCATCTCTACTAAAAATACAAAAAATTAGCTGGGCGTGGTGGCGGGCACCTGTAATCCCAGCTACTTGGGAGGCTGAGGCAGGAGAATCGCTTGAACCCTGGGGGCAGAGGTTGCAGGGAGCCAAGATGGCGCCATTGCACTCCAGCCTGGGCAACAAGAGTGAAACTCCATCTCAAAAAAAAAAAATAAATAAATAAATAAATAAATTAGCTATTTTTCAACTCTATTATTTAAACCCTTCTTAGGGCATCCTTTGGAGTGACAGCAGACAGTGACTGGGATAACTGCATATTTTGGCTTAAAATTATTTTTATCTACTGAAAGGGAAACTAAATTATACTCTGGAACATAATCTAATGATGGAGGGTCTCAGAGCAAATAGCTGTCAGTCGGAGGTATTGAAAGTGATCAGGTTGTGAACTCAACTTGAATCAAGCCGATTACCTCATGAAATTATAAAATGATTAGCAATGTCCCCAGCAGATGGCGCAAGTGGCCCCTCTGCTGTGATGGGAAGCCAATCTGTTTCCTCTTCATATGACAATTGAACAGTAGATCCTAACCAGGTAAGGTGTTTAGTTAGGAAAGAAATCATTCATGGGATTCCAAGAGAGGCTAACTAGGAAAGACAAAATCTGGAGGCTTTTAAATTTACTTCTCATGTTAAATGGTTTAGAGGCATGTATTTACCTCACCGGTAATATGGTTCCATTCACAATATTTTTAGCTCTGAAAAAGAAAATTCTCTCATGACAGAGTTTTAGATTAAGTCCCAAAGGATGACAAAGTACCTACAATTAGAATATCTGAAATGTTTTGATGATCTGGTGGAATTAGTGAAGGGCTCATAATGAGAAGCTCAGAGCTGTCTCTTAACAAATTACAGGTAAATGGTTTCTGAAGGAAACTGCAGGGAAGGGGATAATGATTAAAGATTATTGGAGTCAGCCAATGTTTCTGCTGCTTTGCTAGTTACTTGCAAACAAATATGATGTTCTTGCTCACATTTTGAAGCTCTCGGCTACGCATTTTTTACAAACAAGCAAACATTTGCATTTCTAGGCCAGAGGCAGCCCACGCTGAGAAGGCAGGGGACAGAATGTGTTATCCATCGAATAGTCTTCAAAAGTGCAAAAGAACTTTATTAATTAAAGCATGTTAAATATCTGCCTTTATAAGTTCCAAAGAAACAAGAATTGAGAATGTTCAGGTCAATGAATAATTTTGTGCAATAGCTGTCCTGCCAACACCTACTGCCTTCCATCCCAAACATCCATCGATGTTTTAACCCTCTGTAGTCTGCTTCTTATATCCAACTGCCACTAAAACTTTATTTTATTTATTTATTTTTGAGACGGAGTCTCACTCTGTTGCCCAGGCTGGAGTGCAATGGCCCGATCTCAGCTCACTGCAACCTCCGCCTCCCGGGTTCATGCGATTCTCCTGCCTCAGCCTCCCCAGTAGCTGGGATTACAGGCGTGCACCACCAGGCCCAGCTAATTTTTGTATTTTTAGTAGAGATGGGGTTTCACCATATTGGTCAGGCTGGTTTTGAACTCCTGACCTCGTGATCCGCCCACCTCGGCCTCCCAAAGTGCTGGGATTACAGGTGTGAGCCACTGCGCCCAGCCCCTATTTTTTATTTTTTATTTTTTGACTGTCTCCGTCACCAGGCTGGAGTGCAATGGCATGATCTCAGCTCACGGCAACCTCCGCCTCCCGGGTTCGAGCAATTCTCCTGCCTCAGCCTCCCAAGTAGCTGGGACTACAGGTGCATGCCACCATGCCCAGCTAATTTTTGTATTTTTAGTAGAGACAGGGTTTCATCATGTTGGCCAGGATGGTCTTGATCTCTTGACCTCGTGATCTGCCCACCTCGGCATCCCAAAGTGCTGGGATTACAGACGTGAGCCACTGCCCCGGCAAAACTTTACTTTTTTTTTTGAGACTGAGTCTCCCTCTGTCACCCAGGCCAGAGTGCAGTAGCACGATGTTGGCTCACTGCAACCTCCGCCTCCCAGGTTCAAATGATTCCTGTGCCTCAGCCTGAGTAGCTGGAATTACAGGCATGTGCCACTATGCCTGGCTAATTTTTGTATTTTTAGTAGACATGGGGTTTCACCACGTTGTCCAGTCTGGTCTCCAACTCCTGGCCTCAAGTGATCCACCTGCCTAGGCCTCCCAGAGTGCTGGGATTACAAGTGTGAGCCACTGCACCTGGCAAAACTTTACTTTTTAAATATATTTAAAAATATAAATTAATATATGTTAATTGCAAGGAATTGGAAAACACTGAAAGATGTAAAGAGAAAAATTTGTAGCTACCTGAGGTGTTCTTCACCTCATAAAGACCACAGGCTGGGTGCAGTGGCTCACGCCTGTAATCCCAGCACTTTGGGAGGCTGAGGCCGAGGCAGGTGGATCATGAGGTCAGGAGTTCGAGACCAGCCTGGCCAACATGGTGAAACCCCATCTCTGCTAAACATACAAAAGTTAGCTGGGCATGGTGGCGCATGCCTGGAATCCCAACTACTCGGGAGGCTGAGGCATGGGAATTGCTTGAACTAAAGAGGTAGAGGTTGCAGTGAGCCCAGTTTGCGCCACTGCACTCCAGCCTAGGTGACAGACCAAGACTCTGTCTCAGAAAAAAAAAAAGAAAGAAAGACCACAGCACTGTAGTAGAGTTTAATAGACACAAGGCTGGCCATAACACTGGGAGACAGAATTGGTACTCAAATCATCTCATTCAAAGCTCGTAGATTAGGGTTTTTTTTTCTTTTTTTTTTTTGAGACAGAGTCTTACTCTGTCACCCACTGGGCTCACTGCAACCTCCACCTCCTGGGTTCAAGCGATTCTCCTGCCTCAGCCTCCTGAGTAGCTGGGATTAGAGGCACATGCCACCACGTCCAGCTAATTTTTGTAGCTTTTTTGTAGTTGTTAGTAGCTAACTTTTGTAGTTTTTAGTAGATACGGGGTTTCACCATGTTGGTCAGGCTGGTCTCGAACTCCTGACCTCGCGATCTGCCCGCCTCGGCCTCCCAAAGTGCTGGGATTTCAGGCGTGAGCCACCACGCCGCACCAGATTAGGGGTTTTTCAAAGGCAGTTTGGGGGAAGCAGTGTTGGGGAGGGGGGTGCTAGGTAACAGGTGCTTGCTGCTGATTGGTTGGGGCAGAGATGAAATCATAGATCATAGTGGGTTGAAGCGGTCCTCCTGTGGGCTGGTCGACTCTAGGTGCGGCCACAGGAGCCGCACTCCTGTGCGGCTGTGCGGCTGTCCTGGATGACAAAAGGGTTGTCATCCGGGTGGAGCCATGGGTGTCAGACATGCAAAAAACCTGGAAAGATATCTCAAAAGGCCAATCTTCAAGAGTGGTGTTATTTGGAGGAGTAACTGGGGATATATCATATTTTATAACATTCTGAATAACTTAGCAGGACCCAGCCTCCTCTCCTCTCTCAGCGTGATGGCCTCCAATTAGCTTTACAAAAGCAGCTGAGTTTTGGGCAAGGCCTGTTATTATTTAAACTGTAGCTGAAAGGTCTTCCAAAGTTAGCTTAGTCCAATAATCTGGGAATAATTAAGGGAAAGGCAAGATGGAAGTTAGGTTAGCTTAGCTTACCGCTATAATTTTCTCATGGATATAACTTTTGCAAAGGCAGTTTCAAGATTACCCATGAATGAGTACATATGGGCAACACATACTGTATTATTATTATTATTATTATTTTATATATTTTTTGGAGACAGGGTCTCACTCTGTTGCCCAGGCTGGAGTGTAGTAGCGTGACCATGACTCACTTCATCCTTGACCTACCAGGCTCAAGCAATCCTCCCCCGTCAGCCTCCCCAGGAGCTGGGACTACAGGCACATGCCATTACACCCAGCTAAATATACATTTTTTAAATTTTTTTTTGTTGGGACAGGGTCTCACTATCTTGCCCAGACTGGTCTTGAACCCCTGGGCTCAAGCAATCCTCCTGCCTTAGCCTTCCAAAGTGCTGGGATTACAGTCATGTAACCCCATGCAGTGGCGCAATCATGGCTCAATGGAACCTCGACCTCCTGGGCTCAAGCAATCCTCCCACTTCAGCCTTCTGAGTAGCTGGGACCACAGGCATGTGCCACCACGCCTGGCTAAATTTTGTATTTTTTGTAGAGAAGGGGTTTCGCCATGTTGCCTAGGCTGGTCTTGAATTCCTGGACTCAAGCCATCCGCCCACCTTGGCCTCCCAAAGTGTTAGAGGCGGAGGTTGCAGTGAACCAAGATCGCACCACGGCACTCCAGCCTGGGCTACAGAGCGAGACTCAGTCGCAAAAAAAAAAAAAAAAAATGTTAGGATTACAGATGTGAGCCACCTCACCCACACAGAAATGTGATCCACACTGTAAGACGCGCCTCTTCTTGGAATACTTACCCGATTCTTTGTTCTCTCACTGACCTCTGATCTCTCCACCTTCCCAAGTCTTGGAAAACTTGTCTTCTGATTTCAGAGTTAACCCTTAATTATGTAGAATCTTCCATTGTGATGTATTACATTACACGTGCTGGTTTTATCTTCCCAACTAGAAGATAAACCACAGAATCAGAAAAAGAATTTTATCATTTTATTTCCAAAATTACATAGCCCAGGATTGAACTGTCCATAAACATCTATCGATGGTCAGCTTCAAAACTAACTGCAATGCTGATGAGTTAAAATAGCTCCTTTTTTTGGCACCAGATAATAGATAAACATGAGAAGCCAGTGAGGTGGCTCATGCCTGTAACCTCAGCACTTCGGGAGGTCTAGGAGGGAGGATGGCTTGAGCCCAGGAGCCCATAGTGAGCTATGACTGAGCCACTGCACTCTAGCGTGAGCAACAGAGCAAGACCTCGTCTCTATACAAGATAAAATTATAAATTTTTTTTACATACAAAAACTTGAGAGAGATCATACTTTTGGGTTTCTTTATTAATAGAAAGAAGACCAAAAGGTGACCCAAGTAAAAGTGTACACCCCTTAAGGGAAAAAAAAATTATTTTCATTTAAAATCGTTTTCTTTATTATCTTTAAAGTGAAAGTGCCATATCTGGGCTTCCTAAGGAGAAACAACAAACCGCGTAGACTCAGGCCAGCCGCTGGGCCTGGGCCTGTGTTTCCCTCAGGCGGCGACCTTTGGCCCACTTCAGGCCGGCCGTATTTACCAGCTTAGAGGCGCCGCGGCGTTGGCGAGTCCTTTTTTACCCACCCCTTCCCTCCGTTCTCAGGCTTGAACTTGAACAGGCACTCAGGACTCAGCAAACGGTACTTGATAGGGTTCTTTACACGTCAATCAGGCTATTTTTTAAAATCACTCTTCCTGGAGATCTTGAAACCAAAAGCACCGCGGGCCCTCCCCAACTGGCTTCTGCCTACCTCCACTACGTGATGCAGTATGGCCCCCGGGAGGCCGCCCCCAGAAGTCTAGAGGGGCTGACCCCAGACACACCCGAAGGACCACCTCGAGACCTCGGAGGAACAGCCCTAGACCCAGGAGGGACTGCCGGACACCCCAGTGGCAGCCCGCCAGTGCCCAGCTCTACTCATCGCCTGGAGGCGCTGCCTCCCTTCCACGCCGCCCCAGGGAAAGGCCGCCCCTCTCGGGCTCCTCCCAATCCCCTTTCCCAGGACTGACAATGGCCCGGCGCCCTGCTTTGGGCCAGGGTCGGCCTCGAGCCTTCCTCACTAGCGGCCAAGAGCCGGAAACCTTGCGTCTCAGATTCCCCGGGTCTGTGCACCCCAACCCCAACCGGTCTTCCCACCCAGGGCCCCCTGATGCCAGCTGCCGGCCTGGACCTAGCCCGGGGCCCTGCCCCTCGCCCGCTCTCCCTGGTCAGCCCAGGCCGGCGCCCGAGGGATGAGCTCGGGAGGAGGGGGGCGGGGGCTGCAGCAGGAGCTGGAGCCAGGGCCCACCTGTCCAGAGCCGTCCTAAGCTGACACAAAGAGCCTTCCCGCCTCGCCGAGGCCGCGAGCCCAAGCCAAGATCTTACATATGTCAGGAAGTCTGTTTGGTTTAAAACCCATTGGTTAAGAAACTAATGACAATTTTTTTTTCTTAATAGTTAGGAAATCTGGGTGACTAGAAAATAGAGGGAAGGGAGACATTTTCATAACACCCTGTCACCTTTGCATTTCATGCACATGCAGAGTTGCATTCATATTATTAAAATATCTTTTTGGCTGGGCGCGGTGGCTCACATCTGTAATCCCAGCATTTTGGGAGGCCGAGGGGGGCGGATCACTTGAGGTCAGGAGTTCGAGACCAGCCTGAGCAATGTGGCGAAACCCTGTCTCTACTAAAAATACAAAAATTAGTCCAGGCGTAGTGGCGGACGCCTGTAATCCCACTACTCGGGAGGCTGAGGCAGGAGAATCGTTTGAACCCGGGAGGCAGAAGTTGCTGTGAGCCGAGATCATGCCACAGCATTTCGGCCTGGGAGACAGAGCCAGACCCTGTCTCCAAAATAATAATAATAAATAAATAAAAATAAAATAATATCTTTTTAACCTGGTGCTGGTTGCACCGGTATGGTCAGTTTGTGACAGTCGAGTGAGTTGTATGTTCAGGATACATGTATTCTTCTGAATGTGCATGTACTTCAGTTAAAGGTTTCCAAAAATAAACCTTTGGGTGAGGAGCAGAGCACACTTCATCCTGAAGGCATAGGTGTACTTTTGGGCCACCAGTAAACAGAGGTCATCCCACCCGGGGTCTCCTGTGCTTGGACAGAGATACACAACATCCCTGCCCTCATTTCTGTTGCCTTCCTTCCCCCAATCGTGGAGTCTTCCCAGGAGCACAAACTCAGTGCATTCCTACTATCTAATTCCCCTATGAAGCTGGCAAAGGCTGGAATGTTATTTAGATTTTGACAGAAAATCATTCATAGCAATTCAATTACTCAACACCTACTGAGCCCCAGATTCCTGCCTTTTAGTACAAACACTTTGTTCTCTGTTAAAAGCATTCCATGCTATATAGCACTGGCTATGCTGTGTCCCCTCTCTCTTCCTGCCGCCCCCAGCACTATACTCTACCAAAAACTCGAAGACAACAAGCTAAATGTGGTTTGGTATGTAGAGTCTTATTACTTGCTGTGATTGCACTGCTTAACATGAAGCATCATATTGACTTGGGATGTTATGAGAGGTACTAAAGGAAATTTGCTTTGTCAGTTTTCCAGCTCTAACCCCATAAACTCTGGCTTCTAATAGAGTGTGGTGGTTGGTAAATGAATCTGGAAGAACAACCAATAAGACATATAAGCATTTTTAAAGGAGAGGGGAATATAATTGCAACCCAGGTGAAGAGTTTCAAGATTTAAGTAGGTGCCCATTCACATAATAGGCTAGACTATATGATTTAAACAATTGGTTGGGGATAATCACATACAGTACAGCACATTAAAATTGGTAAGAAGATAGGGCTGGGCGTGGTGGCTAATGCCTGTAATTCCAGCACTTTGGGAGGCTGAGGTGGGTGGATCACAAGGTCAGGAGTTTGAGACCAGCCTGACCAACATGGTAAAGCCCCGTCTATACTAAAAATACAAAAATTAGCTGGGCTTGGTGGCGTGCACCTGTAATTCCAGCTACTCAGGAGGCTAAGGCAGGAGAGCTTGAACCCAGGAGGCAGAGGTTGCAGTGAGCCGAGATCGCGCCACTGCACTCCAGCCTGGGTGACAGAGCGAGACTCCGTCTCACAGAAGAGAGAGGCTAATAGCTCAGAAAAGGGAGGGAAATATATTGAAAATCTTAGTGCAGGGCAAGAGTGTTTTAAACAAAAAAGTTCTTGGTAAAGATGAAGGTAAATTAGATACATGAAAACAAACTCATGGTATTTATTAAAGTGGTCTACAATCTGTATTACCTCTTCAGGGCCCCTTGGCTGCTTTCACTCATGGGCTGATTGTTTCTTGGGAGAGGAAAAATTAAAATTGGTCTGACATAACTTGCTTGTAGTAAAAAATACAGGCTATTTCAAGACTACCAAGAAGCCAGCTCACATCAGCTACATCTCAACAATAGAAAATAATCATTCTGAAAAAAAGGCCCCGCCAGCAGGGTGGCTTATGCCATCAAGCAATTCTCCTGCCTCAGCCTCCTAAGTAGCTGGTATTGCAGGCGCCCACCACCGCCTGTAATCCCAGCACTTTGGAAGCCAAGGTGAGAGGATCACTTGAGCCCAGGAGTTTGAGACCAGCCTGGGCAACATAGCTAGACCCCCGTCACTACAAAAATTAAATAATTACCTGGGCGTGGTGGTGTGCACCTGTAGTCCAGCTACTCAGAAGGCTGACCTGGAAGGATCTCTGAGCTGGGGAGGTTGAGGCTGCAGTGAGCCGAGGTCATTCCACCAAACTCCAGCTCCAGCCTGGACGACAGAGTAAGACCTTGTTTAAAAAAAAAAAACAAAAAACTAAGGCAAAGAAGCAGGTCACTTCTCTTCCAATTATAAGATCCAAGACCTAGGCCTGGTCTCTATCTTATGGCTGGTACCCCAGACTAGAAGGGCTGAGGTGTGCAATCTATCCCCTGGGCTAAATGAACACTCTTTTTTTTAAGACACAGGATCTTGCTCTGTGGCCCAGACTGGAGTGCAATGGCATGTAGCCTCAAATTCCTGGGCTCAAGCGATCCTTCCATCTCAGCCTCTCAAGTAGCTGAGACCACAGGCGCGTGCTATCACACCCAGCTAAGTTTTTTATTTTTTAATTTTTTGTACAGACAGGGTCTTGCTATGTTGCCAGGGCTGGTCTTGAAGTCCTAGGCCCAAGTGATCCTCTTGTCTTGGCCTTCCAAAGTGCTGGGATTGTAGGCATGAGCCACTGTGCCTGGCCAGGGCTTGGGAATTTTAGTAGGGGAAACAGATGTGTTAGTCAATAAATGAGAAGCGTTTCCGGTGCTTTCATAGTTACCTGAGCAGGTGCAGCAGAACCTAAGGGAGGTGAATATTGCCAGATCTAGAGAGACAGGAAGGAGGCTTCCTTCAGAGAGGGAGGCGGGAGGGATGGGGAGCAGGCCAGGTCAGGAGGGGCTGCATCAGCCACCCCAAGGAGTCCAGACATTGTCCTGTGTGTGTGGACAGGGGTGGTGTGCTGGTTATTTTATTTATTTATTTATTTATTTATTTTTGAGACACAGTCTCGCTCTGTTGCCCAGGCTGGAGTGCAGTGGTGCAATCTCAGCTCACTATAACTTCTGCCTCCTGGGTTCAAGCAATTCTCCTGCCTCAACCTCCCAAGTAGCTGGGATTACAGGCACGTGCCACCATGCCCGGCTAATTTTTTTATATTTTTAGTAGAGACGGGCTTTCACTGTGTTAGCCAGGATGGTCTCGATCTCCTGACCTCGTGATCCAGCTTGCCTTGGCCTCCCAGAGTGCTGGGATTACAGGCATGAGCCACCGCGCCCAGCTTTGGTGTGCTGGTTATTAAGCGTTTGTCTCTCAGCTCAAAACCATCCACCCCTGCTCTGCAATTTGATGCTGAGGCTAAGACTCTGCAGACACGTTTGTCTCCCTTTGGCAGCTGACTCCTGTTAAAATCTAGCAGGAGGAGTGCGGGAAGGAGATGGTGGGAGAAGGGGCTGGAAGAGGGAGAAGGGACCTGCTCACCTGCTGTTCTTGTCGGCCTCCCTCCAGCTCTCCCCACACTCTGAGCCAGACTCCCTGTGCCCTGCAGAGGTCACAGCACCAGCCAGGAAGCACCCTTTCCTTAAGGTCCCCCTCTGAGCCTGCCATGGCAGCCGCAGCAGTGCCCTGCACAGAAGTCCAGCTCCCAGCTCTGTGACACTCCTCCTCCCAGCTTCCAGGTTCTGACAACCTCAACCTCTGCCCCTGTTTCCCCAACCCTAAGATTGGTAGCTACCTGTTTTGTGGTGAGCAGGTCTATGCAAACCTGCCTCCCAAATCCAAGGAAGCTGAGAGGCCCAAAAAAGAGGCTGACAAATCCAGTTTCTTAGAAAGAAACATTTAATAGGGACTTACAAACAGAAGCCAGGTTTGTGTCTCTGGTCACTGCGAGTTGAGATGGTAGACCCTGCGCCATCATCCCCAGACCCAGGGTTTACACTTCATTGGGAAAGGGTGTAGATGCTTCAGAAGAGATGTGTAGGACAATTGAAATATGACATCAAGGTTGTTTGACCTAAGGGCAGGATTTATGGTAAAGTACCTGCTCTTACACAAGGAACAACACATAAACTGGAACTCTTAGAGGCTTCTGGGAATAGGAGTTAATCACAAGCCAACATGGTGGATCAGTGTCTGTGGTGGAACTGCTTTGGCCTCCACACTGCCTCCTGCCTTTAAGGTCCTTGCTGTCTCAGTTTTCTGTTTTTGCCCTTTTACTTGCTTTCTCAATTTTTTTTCTTTTCTTTTTTTTTTTTTTTTGTCGCCCAGGCTGGAGTGCAGTGGCACGATCTTGGCTCACTGCAACCTCTGTCTCCCAAGTTCAAGCAATTCTCCTGCCTCAGCCTCCTGAGTAGCTGGTATTACAGGTGCCCACCACCACGCCTAGCTAATTTTTGTATTTTTAGTAGAGACAGGGTTTCACCTTGTTGGCCAGGCTGATCTCGAACTCCTGACCTCAGGTGATGCACCCACCTAGGCCTCCCAAAGTGCTGGGATTACAGGCAAGAGCCACCGCGCCCGGCCTAATTTTTGTATTTTTAGTAGAGATGGGGTTTCGCGATGTTGGCCAGGCTGGTCTCAAACTCCTGATCTCAGCTGATCCACCTGCCTCAGCCTCCCAAAGTGCTGGGATTACAGGTATGAGCCACCGCGCCCTGCCTGCTTCACCAATTTCTTTCTTTTTTCTTTCTTTCTTTCTTTTTTTAGACAGAGTTTCACTCTTGTTGCCTAGGCTGGAGTGCAGTGGCATGATCTTGGCTCACCACAACCTCCACCTCCTGGTTTCAAGCGATTCTCCTGCATCAGCCTCCAGAGTAGCTGGGATTACAGGCATGCACCATCACACAATGCTAATTTTGTATTTTTAGTAGAGATGGGGTTTCTTCATGTTGGTCAGGCTGGTCTCAAACTCCCGACCTCAGGTGATCTGCCCACCTCAGCCTCCCAAAGTGCTGGGATTACGGGCGTGAGCCACCGCGCCTGGCCTCAATTTCTTATATTAAATTTTCTCTATTGAAATGCTAAGATTGTTTCTGTTTTCTTGACTGGACCGTGACTGATGTCATACTGGGTATGAGGTCCAAGAAAAGAGACTCTCATAGATTAGATCACGGGATTTGTATGGAGGTATCTTTGGCTTGATCGCAGTGCTGACTTCCTTTCTAGTAGGAAACTGAATATTAGTAATCTACAGCAGAGGGCGTCATCACTATCAGTCAAACTATCACCAGTGGTTCACTGTGATGATACATCTGATGTGCATTGAAAGACCAAGTGGCTGCTGCACTTGACTGTCATGGCAGCAATGATGATGACAGAGCTGTTGGGATGGGGCTTCTGGGCTTTTTCTTTCTTTCTTTTTTTTAAGACAGAGTCTTGGTCTCACTCTGTCACCTAGGCTGGAGTGCAGTGGCATGATCGCAGCTCACTGCAGCCTCCACCTCCTGGGCCAGGTGATCCTCCCACCTCAGCCTCCTGAGTAGCTGGAACTACAGGTGCGTGCCATCATGTCCTGCTATTTGTTTGTTGTTGTTGTATATTTAGTAGAGATGGGGTTTTACCATGTTAGCCAGGATGGTCTCGATCTCCTGACCTCGTGATCTGCCTGCCTTGGCCTCCCAAAATGCTGGGATTACAGACAAAAGCCACTGCGCCCAGCCAGCCTAGGCTATTTTGGAGCAAGGAATCCAGTATCCAAGAGCACGGCTAGAGGAGTGGGAGATTAGGAGTGTATTGCCAATTAAATTCAGTAACTTCCTAATGGTGAATGTTTGAGAAAAGGTCATTCTGAAATATTGAATATGTATTTGCATTACTTTATAGTACTACAGCGATTTAAACAATGCTAACAACATGTCTGAACTTGGGGTGCCCGCTATAATGCACAGCTAAAATATGATTTCTAAATGCTCTACAGCTTATTTTAGAGATTCAGATTCCTGGAGTTGGAAGAGATCATCAGCTCCTCTTACAACATCCTGCAGGCGATCACTCTGCCCCTACTTGAAGACTTCCAGTGACATGCTCACGGGTTTTCTGCAGCCCATCCCAATTTTTAATAGAGCTGACTGGGAGAATTTCCAGATCTTGAGCAATGTTCTGCCTCAGTGTAATTTTTTTTTTAGATGGAGTCTCGCTCTGTCGCCCAGGCTGGAGTGCAGTGGCTCACTTGGCTCACTGCAAGCTCTGCCTCCCGGGTTCACGCCATTCTCCTGCCTCAGCCTCCCGAGCAGCTGGGATTACAGGCGTGAGTCACCGCGCCCAGCTGCCTCAGTGTAATTTTCAATTATTAGCCTTTGTTTTGTCCTAAGGAGTTACGGAGTCAGGCAGACTCATTCTGGCTCTAGGGTGGACCCAGATCCTTATTAGTGGGATAACCTTATTCAATTTGGGAAGCCCTTTTTCAGGAAGAAGAATAACAATTATGAACACAAAATTAGGTTGAAGGCTCACAAGAGGCCCATGTCAGTGTGTGGCCTGGAAGCTTCTATTCCATGAGAGTTGTAGCAAATGCAGCTTTGTTCAGGCCCTTCCTCCTGAGAAGTCTTCACATCATCTTGCTCTTTGCTGCTGTTTCTTGCCTTCTCCAAGATAAGCATCCTAATTCACTCATTTGGTTCCTTACACATGTTCCCTGTGGTCAGTGGCCCTTCTAAAGAATGGTGAATAGAGCCGGGTATGGTGGCTCACACCTGTAATTCCAGCTACTTGGGAGGCTGAGGTATGAGAATCGCTTGAACCCAGGAGGTGGAGATTGCAGTGATCTGAGAACTTGTCATTGCACTCCAGCCTGGGCAACAAGAGCGAAACTCTGTCTCCAAAAAGAAAAAAGAAAAAAATATGAAAATGAAAATGAAAGTACACTCCACAGTGTGGCAGCAGGCCCAAGCAAAGGGGCTCAAGGGCCCCATTACAGAATTTTTGGAAAGGGGTGTGCCCTATGTAAATGAAGAGCATGAAGTAAAGTTGTAAAATCATTTACTGTGGAGAGGATATTTCCTGTGATAGCCGAAGTGTCCCCTGCCTTATGTTCCCTGCCTCCAGACCCTGTTTTCCTGCCTCACACATGCTCCTAAATATCAGGGAGTCCTAGCGCTTCCATATGCTGATTCCTAGAACAGCCGCATTCCACACTTCTACGGTTACTGTTTTAGTAGGCCTAAATGGAGGATTTTATGTTTGCCCAAATTTCATTTTCCTTTGCCAAGCTGTCCACAAAACTTCTTAAAGCCTTATTCTATCATCCTGTTAATGACTTCTTTTAGGTTTGTCATCTGGAAAATGAAAACATGTTCTCATTCATTCAATTCTAAAATCATTAAGTGTCTGCTCGATTCAAAGACAAAGAAAACCAAATAATTGCGTAATATGACTATGTCTAGAGCTGAGTCAGAGCCGGTTCAGCTGCCAGGATCTGGGGGCCTGGGAAGGGAGAGGGGAAGGGCTAGGAGCGGAAAAGTACCAAACACTGTGTCCCAGAGGGGAAAACGTCTTCAAAGCGCCCCAGAGAAGGGGGGCCGTAGCTCACGCCTGTAATCCCAGCACTTTGGGAAGCTGAGGCGGGTTGATCAGGTCAGGGGTTTGAGACCAGCCTGTCTAACATGGTATAACCCCGTCTCTATTTTTTATTTTAAAAAATAAAATAAATGACTGGGCGCGGTGGTTTATGCCTGTAATCCCAGCACTTTGGGAGGCCGAGGGGGGTGGATTGCCTGAGGTCAGGAGTTCAAGACCAGCCTGGCCAACGTAGTGTAACCCTGTCTCTACTAAAGATACAAAACTTAGCCGGGCATGGTGGTGGGCGCCTGTAATCCCAGCTACTCAGGAGTCTGAGGCAGGAGAATCGCTTGAACCCAGGAGGCAGAGGTTGCGCTGAGCCAAGATCATGCCACTGCACTCCAACCTGGGTGACAGAGCGAGACTTTGTCTCAAAAAAAAAACTATATATAAATATATTATATATATATACAAAATATACTTTATATATCTATAAAAGGAAAACGGTGGTCTCACCTGAGGCACCTCCCCTCACCTCAAAATGGAGGTACCTAGGCTAAGCCTGCAGATGTGTCTAAGAACCCGGCTTGGGGGTGGCGGTGGGGGGGTCTCTTCTGAGTCTTTGACTGCAACTCCCTTGTACAACTGTGATGCACCAGCTATGCAGCAAGGCTAGGATGGAAGGTGCAGCTCCCCAGCCCTCAGAGACCTGCCAGGTAAATACCTTTGTAACTGTTAGATATAGTGAACTCCAAGTTTCTCTTCAAAGAATCAATATGTCAGTATGTTCAGCTCTCTTATTCTTTGATTCTTCATTTTAAAGTTTAACTTCCTGGTTCTCTTTGCCCCCTTGCCTCTAGTTTCAGTAAATAACTTTCCCGCCAGTTCTAATCAGTAGTTCACATCTGTTCCCCTGGTCACCTGCTTTGACATGAGTCACCCCGGTCACCTGCTCTCACCTGAATCATCCAGAGTAACCACCCTTCTCGCCAAACTACCCACCCGGCCACTCTGGCTGGTATGCCTGCTCTCTTTAAAATAGCCAGTCAGAATTAGCTTAGACTGTGTGGTCCAACCCTAGCCAACAGGGGAATGACACAGCAGTAGGGGCTACCTGCGTCGGGAATAAGAACCCCTTCCCCTCCCTTGTCCAGGTGTGCCTTCACCATTACTTCATTCACAAGTCACACCCTTCTATAGGAGTAAAAATTGCCTTGCTGAGAAAATTAATTTATGTTTGAGTGCTATTTCTTTGCGGCACTGAGGAACAAGCATTTTGTTTCTAACATAACCACCTATGGTCAGGTCTGAAAAATCACACGCAGAATTTGGCCTGGAGCTGGACTCCTCAGACTGGAGTGAAAATAAAACATGACTTCTCAATGGCAGCATTATTAACATTTAGGGCGGATAAATCTTTGTGTGAGAGCCTGTCCTGCCTGTGAATTGTGGGGTGTTTAGATGCCTCTCTGGCCTCCAACTACTAAACTACTAGATGTTCACTCTCCCCAAGTTGTGACATGAAAAATGTCTCCAGACATAGCCAAATATTGCTGGGGCAGGACAAAATTGCCCTGGTTGAAATAGAGGAATATGCTATTTGCAAATTGCTCAGAATTCGTTTGTGTGAATCTACTTCTGCCTACCTTTTTGGCATTGCCCTGGGAATGTTTTCTCTGCCCGAAATAATTTTTCCATCCTTGTCTATTTGTGAAGGTCATTCTTACCCTCATTTCCCTCGTGAAGCCTTCCCAGACCTTGCTCCAGGGAGAGTCCACCCTGTCTTTTGCACAACTTCTGGACTAAACAAAGGCTTCTGTTGTTTCGTATGTCATACTGTATTTCAATGATTCCCTTACATTCTACTTCTCTCCGCACTGCAAGTTCCCTGAAATTTCCCTGAGGACAGGGACTGTGCTTTAGTCTGTCTGGAGCACATCTGTGAACACACAGCACTTGGTCAGTACATAGTACATGGTAAAGAGAGTGGGCCTGGACCAAAAAGGGGCGGGGACAAAGAACCAAGCACTTCCCAGAAGACTGGAAAAGCAGTAGTCAGAGAAGTGCAAAGAATACCAGCAGAGACTGATGTCCCAAAACAAACAAGAGAATTTCAGGGAGAAATAATCCTCCAGGTGAAGTGCTGTTGAAAATGCAAGTAGGGGCCGGGTGCAGTGGCTTACGCTTATAATCCCAGCACTTTGGGAGGCCGAGGCAGGCAGATCACGAGGTCAGGAGTTCAAGACCAGCCTGGCCAACACAGTGAAACCCCATCTCTACTAAAAATATAAAAATTAGCCAGTAGTGCTGGCGTGTGCCTGTAATCCCAACTACTTGGGAGGCTGAGGCAGAAGAAACGCTTGAACCTGGGAGGCGAAGGTTGTGGTGAGCTGAGATTGTGCCACTGCACTCCAGGCTGGGCGACAGAGCTAGACTCAGTCTCAAAAAAAGAAAAGAAAATGCAGTAAGGATTGGGTGCGGTAGCTCACACCTGTAATCCTAGCCAAATAAAGCTTTTTTATTAGGCAAAGTGTGGGAACTGATATCAGGAGTAGGGCGGAGCACTGAGGGGACGAGATGCAGGTCAGCATATCTGGCTGCCATGATTCTCTTGTGTCAAGGGTCCCCTTGTGGCCTGGCCAGCAGCAACAAGAAGTAAATCAATTGTTCAGCATTCCTTCCTGAGGTGGCACACTGGACACCCTGGTTTGATATTTAGTTTTCGTAAGGTAAGTTCCTAGAATTTTTCAAGTAAAAGCCATGTTAAACATGAAGTAGGGGCCGGGCACGGTGGCTCACACCTGTAATCCTAGCACTTTGGGAGGCTAAGGTGGGTGGATCACCCGAGGTCAGGAATTCGAGACCAGCCTGACCAACATGGTAAAACCCCATCTCTACTAAAAACACAAAATTAGCCAGCGTGGTGGCGCATGCCTCTTGGGAGGCTGAGGAAGGGGATCGCTTGAACCTGGGAGGTGAATGTTGCAGTGAGCCAAGATTGCACCATTGTGCTCCAGCCTGGGCAACAAGAGTGAAACTCCATCTCAAAAACAAAACAAAACAAAACAAAAAGAAAACAAGAACAACATGAAGTAGAAGCCACGTCCCATTCCCATACTATCTCGCTGAGAAGCAGAACTGGTGGCCTTGACGTTAACACCATTAGCAGTGAAATTGCTGAATGGCAAGGGCCTTAGAGGAATTAGGGCTCTGGCATGAAGATGGAGTCTGTGAGGGTAGAGAGAGGAGGGGCCATCACTTCCTTCTGCTTGCCACCCTGCTCCATCCTCATGCACCCCTGGCCCTGGGGATGCTTAAGAGTTTCCAGAGACTCTTATGGAGAGAGCTAGGTTTCATTCCAAGCCAGAAGAGAAAGAGCTTTCCATGAAGAGGATGAGTGTGTGTGTGTGTGTGTGTGTGTGTGTGTGTGTGAAGTGGGTGTGTGTCCAGGGGGTTATTATCAGAGGGCCCAGCGACAGAGCCTGGGAAGCTTCTCAGCAATGTGGGTGCCGCTGGATGAGAATTGGGGACGGGGCTCAGAGCCTGGAAAAAGAAGAGCCTTCTAGCATTTTTGCTTTCCGAATTGATTTAAGCTGGATCTACATTTCATTTATATCACTCTTTGCACCACCTAAGAAGAATAAATGTACTAAGAGAAGTAAAGACATTTCAATAAATTGGCTGGGCACAGTGGCTCACACCTGTAGTCCCAGCACTTTGGGAGGCCGAGGTGGGCAGATAACTTGAGGTCAAAAGTTCGAGAGCAGCCTGGCCAACATGCTGAAACCCCATCTTTACTAAAAAAAATATATATATACATACAAAAATTAGCTGGGCGTGGTGGCAGGCACCTGTAGTCCCAGATACTCAGGAGGGTGAGGCAGGAAGATTGCTTGAACCCGGGAAGCGGAGGTTGCAGTGAGCCGAGGTTGTGCCACTGAACTCCAACCTGGACGACAGAGTGAGTCTCCATCTCAAAAAAAAAAAAGACATTTCACTAAATTAAAATTTTAGGATTATATATGCATTATGTATATTTATATATTATATATTAAAAATTATAGAAATATACAAAACATTTATATATAATATATAATATATAAACTTATATAAAAATATAATATGTATAAAATATATAGTATATTATATATTATATTATGTATAATGTATATAATATATAAATATATATTATATATTATAATGTGTACATATATATATATATATATATTTTTTTTTAGACTGAGTCCCTGCTCTGTTGCCCAGGCTGGAGTGTAAATGCATGATCTCGGCTCACCGCAACCTCCGCTTCCCAGGTTTAAGTGATTTTCCTGCCTCAGCCCCCTGAGTAGCTGGGACTACAGGCACGTACCACCACACCCAGCTAATTTTTGTATTTTTAGTAGAGACGGGGTTTCACCATGTTGGCCAGGCTGATCTCGAACTCCTGACCTCAGGGGATCTGACTGCCTCGGCCTCCCAAAGTGCTAGGATTACAGGTGTGGGCCACCGCGCCCAACCAAAATTTCAGCAAAATATACTAATGTTCCATTCTTCTGCAACATCCTGAGCCATTACAAGAGGGTACAGTGCGCAGTTTGCCTGATAAATCATATTTCTAAAATGAGTCTCTACACCCTTTTCTCCCTCCCGGCAGTCCCAGGATATTTATTCTTAAATAAATTTAATTTTTGGTGTTCTTAGAAGGCAAGAAAGCTTTGAATCATTTCTGCCACTGCTGTTTTCAGTACTGCGTACATCTTTCTGTTCCTGCTGCAGCCTTCTTTATGGAGAAGCTTGGAATTTGATAAAGAAGGAAAGTTTCTTGGAGCAATGAGGAGTTAGTAATGTCATAGGATTATCAGAGCCACAATATTATCAGTCAAAGGATCTTTCAGGCTGCAAAGAGACTGCAGATCATGATTAGAGGGTGTGGAAGGACTAGACAAGTCCTGGCAGCACTGACCCTTTATCCCTCCTCTTGCACTGCCCGCCCCCCACAACATTAAATCCATCCACTGAAAGTCCCATGAGCCTTTGGACAAAGTTTACATTATGCTGTTGGAAAATCTGATCCTATTCTGGATCACTGGCTTGTATCCCTTCCTCATTTGCATTTTGTGTGTCAGATCACTGGATCCAAAATAATTTGGTTGAGAACAAGTTGATCCAAAACAATATTTTTGTTTAAACAACAAATAATTGCTAACTAAATGCATCATCTACTATTTGTATTTTCTTGTATTTCTCATTTGAATCCTCTTTATTCATTTAAGGCATATTAGGCTCACTCTACTAGTTTGACAATGTCTTTGGTCTTTTAATTTTGCAAATTGGCTAAAAATAAATGTTTCCAATCACCTACTTATGTTTGCATAATTTATATGTATGGTGTGGGGGGTGGATATTAATTTTAGATACCTTTAAAGTAATTGTGGCACAAATACCAGTGGTACTGAGTTGCTACTCCAGCAAAGTGAAGCATAAAGAGATATAAACTCCTTGACCATCCTGCTAGGGGAGTTTCAGAATCCTTCCAGGTTACTTACTTACTTTCTTTTTTTTTTTTTTTGTAGAGATGGATCTTGCTATATTGATCAGGCTGGTTTCAAACTCCTGGATTCAAGGGGACCTCCCACCTTGGCCTCCCAAAGTGCTGGGTGTGAGCCACCACGCCTAGTAAGTGCATGGTTACTTTGGTTACTTTCTTTTTTTCTTTCTTTTTTTTTTTTTTTAAGACAAAGTCTTGCTCTGTTGCCCAGGCTGGAGTGCAGTAGCACGATCTCTGCTCACTGCAACCTCTACCTCCTGGGTTCAAGCGATTCTCCTGCCTCAGCCTCCTGAGTAGCTGGGACTACAGGCGTATGCCACCACGCCCAACTAATTTTTTCTTTTTCTTTTTTTTTTGTGTTTTTAGTAGAGACAGGGTTTCACCGTGTTAACCAGGATGGTCTTGATATCCTGACCTCATGATCCGCCTGCCTCGGCCTCCCAAAATGCTGGGATTACAGGCGTGAGCCACCGCGTCTGGCCTAGATGGTTACTTTCTATGTGCTTGCCTTTGCAAAATAAGGAACGTGTTCTCTTTGGCCCTACCTAAATCTGAAGCCTAGCAGCACATTTACAGCTTTCCCCAGGGTAGTTTGGGAGGCCCTTCAGGTTGGCAGCCTGTGGAATTAGCATGGTTTGATGCTCTCACTCCTCACACTCTTCAGTAGCCAAGACAAGAGGCCCCTGGCTAGCTCTGGTAATGCACCTCCTGCTGGGAGGATGCTGACACCTCAGTGTTCATACTCTGGCTTAACCTTAACACTGTTGCCTCAGAATGCATCTCCTTATTCATTCTCCTGAGAAATAGGGACTGCTCTCCCTTTCTCTTTTTGAGCTTTTTCCAAAAGTCTTCACCCTTCATCACAAAACTATTCAGAATGCTAGGAAACAAGCTCTTGTTGTAAGCAAAACATTTTTATAGGAACACAAAGTTAATATAAAACTGCACGCATGTGAAATAAGAAGCCTAAAATGTGAGCAATCTTAGGGTTTATGTATGTCATTTGTTAGAAATGTTAGAAATCGTTGCAAATAGCCAAACAAAAGGTGAATTCAGCTCTGGAATATGGATGACTTGAGAATGATGCTCATGAACACACAGAGGGTTTTTTTTCCAAATATGGAAGAAGTAGAATTGACTTCAGAAGTTAACCTTATTAACAACTTCAGTAGAACTCTCCTATAAATAGAAATAAAATATACTCTGTTCTCTGCCTCAGTGATGGTTCCTCTACTATCACCACTCCCAGAGAAATACACTTGGGAGAGTTTTAGGAGTCAGTACATTTTTCAGTATCCTTGAGGATGTTTTTCTGTGCAGAGGAAAAATTATTTGGAGATGCCTTGGTCTTAAAAATTAATATTTGATTTTAAAAGAGTTTTTAGTTCCACTTCGTTCATATTCCTTCTAGCAAATTTTAACAATTGGCTGGGCATGGTGGCTCATGCCTGTAATCCCAGCACTTTGGGAGGCCAAGGCAGGCATTTTGCTTGAGCCCAGGAGTTCAAGACCAGCCTGGGCAACATAGTGAAACCCTGCCCTTACAAAAAAAATACAAAAATTAGCTGGGTGTGGTGGCATCCACCTGTAGTCCCAGCTACTTGGGAGGCTGGGGTGGGAGGATCACCTAAGCCCAGGAAGGTCAAGGCTGCAGTGAACCCACTGCCCTCCAGTCTGTGTGGCAGAGTGAGACCTTGTCTCAAATTTTTTTTTTTTTTTTGAGACGGAGTCTCTGTCACCCAGGCTGGAGTGCAGTGGTGCAATCTCGGCTCACTGCAAGCTCCGCCTCCGGGGTTCACGCCATTCTCCTGCCTCAGCCTCCTGAGTAGCTGGGACTACAGGCGCCCACCACCACGCCCGGCTAATTTTTTGTATTTTTAGTAGAGATGGGGTTTCACCGTGTTAGCCAGGATGGTCTTGATCTCCTGACCTAGTGATCCGCCTGCCTCAGCCTCCCAAAGTGCTGGGATTACAGGCATGAGCCACTGCGCACGGCCAAAATTTTTTTTTTTTAACAATCACTTTTTTTTTTTTTTTTTTCTGAGACAGAGTTTCGCTCTTGTTGCCCAGGCTAGAGTATAATGGTGCGATCTTGGCTCACTGCACCCTCCGCCTCCTAGGTTCAGGTGATTCTCCTGCCTTAGCCTCCTGAGTAGCTGGGATTACAAGCATGCACCACCACGCCTGGCTAAGTTTTGCATTTTTAGTAGAGACGGGGTTTCACCATGTTGGTCTGGCTGGTCTTGAACTCCTGACCTCAGGTGATCCACCCACCTCGGCCTCCCAAAGTGCTGGGATTACAGGTGTGAGCCACCACGCCCGGCCAACAATCACTTTTTTTTTTTTTTTTGAGATGAAGTCTTGCTCTTGTCCCCCAGGCTAGAGTGCAATGGCACCATCCCAGCTCACTGCAACTTCTGCCTCCCGGGTTCAAGTGATTCTCCTACCTTGGCCGCCTGAGTAGCTGGGATTACAGGTGCCTGCCACCACTCCCAGCTAATTTTTGTATTGTTAGTAGAGACGGGGTTTCACCATGTTAGCCAGGCTGGTCTAGAACTGCTGACCTCAGGTGATCCGCCGGCCTCGGCCTCCCAAAGTGCTGGGATTACAGGCGTGAGCCACCGCACCCGGCCAACAATCACTGTTAATAAGAGATTTTTATAATTTGATTATTTGCAAATATTGTTACATGTGCTTTAACATATTAAATGCTTTTATATATTTAATAATTTATTTTTAAGCACTTCGATCATCTCACTTGGACAAAATGTTTCCAAGTTTTAAATTATTAATTTTTTTAATAAAATAGAGACATGTCGCCCACGCCGGTTTCTAACTCCTGAGCTCAAGCGATTCTCTGGCCTTGGCCTCCCAAAGTGCTGAGATTACAGGTGTGAGCCACTGCACCTGGCCAAAAATTTTTAAATAACATTGATAATTACAAATTAAATGCATTAATATGGTGAACTTAAGGTCATTTAAATGTTAGTTTCTTTTTTTGAGACAGAGTCTCACTCTGCCACCCAGGCTGGAGTGCAGTGGTGCAATCTTGGCTCACTGCAACCTCCACTTCTAGGGCTCAAGTGATTCTCCTGCCTCAGCCTCCCGAGTAGCTGGGATTACAGGCGTGCACCACCATGCCTGGCTAATTTATTTTTATTTTTATTTTTTTATTTTTAGTAGAGAGGAGGTTTTGCCATGTTGGTCAGTTTGATCTTGAACTCCTGACCTCAGGTGATCTGCCTGCTTCAAGCTCCCAAAGTGCTGGGATTACAAACATGAACCACCACTTCTGGCCTCACTTAAATGTTTGAACATTTAATTTAATTTAAATGTTTTAGTAAAATTTCATCTTAAAATCACAAATTTGGCCGGGTGCGGTGGCTCTGGCCTGTAATCCCAGCACTTTGGGAGGTGAGGTGGGAGGGTCACTTGAGTCCAGCAGTTGGTGATGCTGTCTCTACAAATAATTTAAAAATTAGTTGGAGGTGGTGGTGCACACCTGTAATGCCAGCTACTTGGAGGGCTGAAGTGAGTGGATTGCTTGGGCCAAGGAGTTGGATGCTGCAGTGAGCTGCAGCCTCTACACTCCAGCCTTAGGGACGGAATGAGACCTTGTCTCTAAAACAACAAAAGGAACGGCTGGGTGCGGTGGCTCACGCCTGTAATCCCAGCAGTTTGGGAGGCTAAGGCAGGTGGATCACGTGGTCAGGAGCTCAAGACCAGCCTGGCCAAGACAGTGAAACCCCGTCTCTACTAAAAATACAAAAATTAGCTGGGCATGGTGGTGGGCACCTGTAATCCCAGCTACTCGGGAGGCTGAGGCAGAGAATTGCTTGAACCCAAGAGGCGGAGGTTGCAGTGAGCCAAGATCGTGCCACTGCCTGGGTGAGAGAGCGAGACTCTGTCTCGGAAAAAAAAAAAAAAAAAAAAAAAAAAAGGAACAAACCACACATATTCAATTACATATATATAATACATATATATGTATACATATATACATATACATATATACATACATGTATACATATATACATATACACATATATACATATATACACATATATACATATATACATATACACATATATACATATATATACATATATACATATATACATATATATACATATACATATATACATATATATACATATATACATATATATACATATATACATATATACATATATATACATATATACATATATACATATATATATACATATATATATATATTTTTTTTCTTTTTGAGATGGAATCTCGCTCTGTCGCCCAGGCTGGAGTGCAGTGGTGCAATCTCGGCTCACTGCAAGCTCCACCTCCCAGGTTCACACCATTCTCCTGCCTCAGCCTCCCAAGTAGCTGGGACTACAGGTGCCTGCCACCACGCCCGGCTAATTTTTTGTATTTTTAGTAGAGACGGGGTTTCACCGTGTTAGCCAGGATGGTCTCGATCTCCTGACCTTGTGATCCACCCGCCTCGGCCTCCCAAAGTGCTGGGATTACAGGTGTGAGCCACCGCGCCCGGCCCTCAATTACATATTTTAACTTGAATTACAAAACTTACCTGTAAGAACCCCTTAGAACCTACCAACTGTATACCGATAGTTCTTTAACATGGAGATATTAAGCATGTGAGTTTGAGTCCCTTTAGTATTTCTTTGCTTAATGCTACATCCTCCCAGGGATAAGAGGCTCATCCCCTCCGGGAATAGTGGATCTCAATTCACAGAAGGTGAGGTTTCTGCCCAAGACCTTGGAACCTAATAGACTTTGGTATTATTTTCACTTTCTTCCTACTCTCACTGATATGACAATGACTGATCTGACAATGTTACCTGATTAAATTCTGCATCTCTCGTCTGTTTTTTTCCCCGGATTCTGCAAACTGATTTCCAAGCCCATTCTAATGACAATCTGTTGCTAGGCCCACCCAGCAGCCTTGTCATCTCTTGTATCCTACATAGTATTTTTTTCTGTTCAGTCACACTTCTAACTCAATTTGGGACCCTAGGTGGTGCCTCCTTAGTGTGCAGGGCTACCAATGAAATGAGTGATGATAATATAGAATCCTACATCTCACTTTCCCTTCTTGTTTCCCTAACCACCAAAGACCAATGTGCATTGAATAAATAGAATAGAAAATACTCTGTGTGCGTGTGTGTTTGTGTGTGTGTGTGTGTGTGTAGAGGACAGGAGAGAGGGAGAGAGAAGAAATTTGCCATACATCTTTCATGAATATATAGCTGATAGAAGAAAGCTGGTAAACACAGAATCTCATTAAGAATTTCCATTTCTGGGCCAGAGGTGGTGGCTTACGCCTGTAATCCCAGCACTTTGGATTGAATTAGTTCATGAATGAGTGAATTAGTTGAATCAGTACATGAATGAGTGAACACATGATCAAATGATATACATGAGGATGTATCCATGCAGAAATCTGAAATTTATATTTATTTTCCCCCTTAAATTGGGTCCCTCTCCTGGCAGAAAAGACTCGAATTTTGGTGCTGACTGTGATATTTTCTTTTTGAGACACAGACAAGCAGAATGTGCGTTCGCATTTGAGTCCCATATTCGTCTTCAAGGTAAAAAAAAAAAAAAGTGCTTAATAGTGGCGGCTGCCTTAGAAATGGAAATTCTTTTTTTCTTTTTTTTAAATTAGACAAGTTCTCCCTCTGTCACCCAGGCTGGAGTCCAGTGATGGGATCTTGGCTCACTGCAGCCTCAACCTCCCAGACGCAAGTGATCATCCCACCTCAGCCTCCCAGTAGCTGAGATTACAGGCACATAGTACAACGCCAGGCTAATTAAAAAAAAATTTGGCCAGGCGCAGTGGCTCACGCCTGTAATCCCAATACTTTGGGAGGCCGAGGTGGGCGGATCACCTGAGGTCAGGAGTTTGAGACTAGCCTGGCCAACATGGTGAAACCCCACCTGTACTAAAAAATACAAAAATTTGCCCAGTGTGGTGGCAGGCGGCTGTAATCCTAGCTACTCAGGAGGCTGAGGCAGGAGAATCACTTGAACTCAGGAGGCAGAGGTTGCAGTAAGCCAAGACTGCACCACTGCACTCCAGTCTGGGCAACAAGAGCGAGACTCCATTTCAAAAAAAAAATTTTTTTTTGGTAGAGATAGGGTCTCATTGTATTGCCCATGCTGGTCTTGAACTCCTGGGCTCAAGTGATCCTCCTGCCATGGCCTCCCAAAATGCTGGGATTACAGACATGAGCCACCTCACCCGGCACAGAAATGGAAATCCTTTTTTTTTTTTTTTTTTCTTTGAGATGGAGTTTCGCTCTTGTTGCCCAGGCTGGCGTGCAATGGTGCGATCTTGGCTCACTGCAACCTCGCCTCCCGGGTTCAAGCAATTCTCCTGCCTCAGCCTCCTGAGTAGCTGGGATTACAGGCATGCGCCATCATGCCCAGCTAATTTTGTATTTTTAGTAGAGACGGGGTTTCTCCATGTTGGTCAGGCTGGTCTTGAACTCCCAGCCTCAGGTGATCCGCCCACCTCAGCCTCCCAAAGTGCTGGGATTACAGGTGTGAGCCACCGCGCCCGGCCTCACAGAAATGGAAATTCTTAATGAGATTCTGTATTCACTAGCTTTCTTCAATCAGCTATATATTTCTGAAAGATATGTGGCAAATTTCTGCTCTCTCTCTCCTGTCCCCCCCACACACACACACACACACAGCATTTTCTATTTTTAAGTTCAGATCAGATTTTTAAGTTATGTTGCCTTGATGAAAATCAGTGTTTTTGATAGCTGCCATGAATTCCATTTTATGTATTTATTTATTTGTTTATTTATTTATTTATTTTTTAAATTTTTTGAGACAGGGTCTCACTCTGTTGCCCAGGCTGGAGGGCAGTGGTGTGATCACAACTCACTGCAGCCTCAACCTCCTGGGCTCAAGCGATCCTCCTGCCTCAGCCTCCAGTGTACCTGGGACTACAGGCGTGTACTATGCCCAGCTAATATTTTTGAATTTTTGTAGAGACAGGGTCTCAGTTTGTTGCCCTAGCTGTTCTCAAACTCCTGGGTTCAAGCAACGCTCCTGCCTCGGCCTCCCAAAGTGCTGGGATTACAGGCATGAGCCCCGATGCCCAGCCAAGAAGATTTTAAACAAAGAAGGATGAATGAAAAACGGTGAAGGAAGCCTGGGAGGGCTGAGCGCATTAACTGCCCCCTTTCTGCAGTTGCCAAAATGACCTGGAAAAGAAAGTGCAGGCATTAACACTTCCAAAAAAGGGTATTTGTGTAATGAAGACACAAAGTTTTGAGATAAATCTCCTTGAGTCATGTTGGTCTTTGTTCCATTCACTTCATAATGTCAAGCGTGTTGATAAGTGGATCAAATGCAGCACAGTGCCACTGTTTTCCTCTCAAATGTTATCTAGTAACTTTGTAGCATTTTTGTATGCATCATCATACACATTTGTTCCAGGGGCAATTTTCTCCTTTTTTATCTGTAGAAAAACATACCGAAACTGGATGCAATAACATAACAAACCTTTTTAGGTTTGAAAACAACAACAGCAACATAAACCTTTGCAAATGGAACATAAGCTTTTGATTAAACAAACAAACAAAAAAGCAGGTAAATATTTGCCTGAAAACAGTCATTTTTAAAAATTTTTTTATTTTGAGACAGAGCCACCCAGGATGGTATGCAATGGTGCAATATCTCTGCTCACTGCAAACTCTGTCTTCTGGGTTCAAGCGATTCTCCTGCCTCAGCCTCCTGAATAGCTGGGATTACAGGCACATGCCATCATGTCTGGCTACTTTTTGTATTATTATTATTTTTTTCTTTTTCTGAAGCAGAGTCTTGCTCTGTCGCCCAGGCTGGGGTGCAGTGGCGTGATCTCGGCTCACTGTAGCCTTCGCCTTCCAGGTTCAAGCGATTCTCCTGCCTCAGCCTCCTGAGTAGCTGGGACTACAGGCGCCCGCCATCATGCCCGGCTAATTTTTGTATTTTTAGCAGAGACGGGGGTTTCGCCATGTTGGCCAGGCTAGTCTCGAACTCCTGATCTAAAGTGTTCCACCCGCCTCGGCCTCCCAAAGTACTGGGATTACAGGTGTGACCCACTGTGCCCGGCCTACTTTTTGATGTTTAATAGAGACAGGGTTTCACCATGTTGGCCAGGCTGGTCTTGAACTCCTGACCTCAAGTGATCTGCCAGCCTCGGCCTCCCAAAGTGCTGGGATTACAGGTATGAGCCACCGTGCCAGGACAAAGAATCCAGTTTTAAAATACAAGCGGGCAGAGCTGGGGATGGTGGTGCATTCCTGTGATCCCAAATACAGTGGAGGCTGAGGTAGGAGGATCCTTTGAGCCTAGCAGTTCAAGACCAGCCTGGGAAACATATGGAGACCCTGTCTCCAAAAACCAAAAATCAACCAAAACAAAACACACAAAACAAAACAGGCAGGCAGGAGAATTTGTCAGTATATTTCCACCTCCATTTATATTCTATCCCAGGAATCTTCCTCATGCAGGCAGTGAGATTTGAGGCGTAAATTACCCTGAAAGTGGGAGTGGGGTTGGCATTTTTCTTAAGAACTGGAAACAAAGCATTTCTCCTTGGGTTAATGCTGACAAACGAAATAAAGCAATTGAAAAAGAAATAATACGGATAGGGCAGGGGGTATATGTACTTTCCCCTTAATTTTGCTGAGAACTTAAACTATAGAAAAAAAATAGATACGCTGCAGCACAGCCTGTGTCTCTCCTCCGCCCCGTAGACGCAAGTGCAGAGAGGCTGGAGGGGCGAGGCTAGAGCGCGACACAGCAGGCGGGAGAACTAGATCCCAGGCCGGGTGAACATCCAGGCCCACGCGCACTCCCCTCCTGCAAAGGCAGAGGTGAGGGTGAGGGTTAGGGTTGTGCCAGAAGGTGACTTTTCCTGGAAACGTTTAGGGCCCGGACCCCATTCCTGCGGATCTTGGGTACAGGCAAGCTCCTGGTTTCCTTCCTCAGGACACCAGCATCGAGGGAGTGACGCGGCAGCCGAAGAGAGAATGTCCAGGCCCAGCGGTGCGCAGCCTCCCCGGACCTACGGCTGCGGCGCCCCAGGGAGTGTGGCAAGCCCAGGGGCCTCCTGGACAGAAGAGACTGGCACGATCGCCGACCAGTGTGTCAGGGGCCACTCAGGAGGGGCCAGCAGAACTGGGCCAAAACAGGAACGTCCAGTCTCAGCATCCGCAGGGGCAGGACACAGCAGGGACTGAGGTGCAGGGACCTGCGAGGAAAAAGAGGAATTGACTGCATTTTATTTTATTTGTTGAGACAGAGTCTCGCTCTGTCGCCCAGGCTGGAGTGCAGAGTGCAGTGGCTCTATCTCTGCTCATGCAACCTCCACCTCCCGATTTCAAGTGATTCTCATGCCTCAGCCTCCAGAGTAGCTGCGATTACAGGCGTGCCCGGCTAATCTTTTTTTTTTTGTAGATGGAGTTTCCCTTTTGTTGCCCAGGCTGGAGTGCAATGGCGTGATCTCAGCTCACTGCACCTCTGCCTCCCAGGTTCAAGCAATTCTCCTGCCTTAGCCACCCAAATACCTGGGATTACAAGCATGTACCACCACACCCAGCTAATTTTGTATTTTTAGTAGAGGTGGGGTTTCACCATGTTAGTCAAGCTGGTCTTGAGCTCTTGACCTCAGGTGATCCGCCCACCTCGGCCTCCCAAAGTGCTGGGATTACAGGCGTGAACCACTGTGTCTGACCTGATTTTTATATTTTTAGTAGAGATGAGGTTTCACTGCGTTTGCCAGACTGGTTTCAAACTCCTAGCCTCAAGTGATCCACCCACCTCTGCCTCCCAAAGTGCTGGGATCACAGGCGTAAACCATCTTGCAGGCCTGCATTGAGTGAATTTTAAACCTGAAATGTCTAAAAAATCACTAACACATCTTGAGTTGTCTGGAAGTAAGTAGGTTGAGTTTTCTGCTATCAGGCAGGAAGGGAGCTGAGAAAAGGAAGTTTGGTTGTGGGTAAATGAAGACAGTTACAGGTTGTACAACTGAGTGTGGATTACAAAATACCATCTGCTAGGCTAGCATCGTTAATTTCAACTCAAGTGTCGTGGCGAATTTCAGGTTCATGGGATTAGAGATACTGGAAATTTGGCTAGGCACGGTGGCTCACAACTGTAATCCCAGCACTTTGGGAGGCTGAGGTGGCCAATCATGAGGTCAGGAGATCACGACCATCCTGGCCAACGTAGTGAAACCCCACCTCTACTAAACATACAAAAAATTAGCTGGGTGTGGTGACGCACACCTGTAGTCCCAGCTACTCAGAAGGCTGAGGCAGGAGAATTGCTTGAACCTTGGAGGTGGAGGTTGTAGTGAGCCGAGATCATGCCACTGCACTCCAGCCTGGTGACAGAGCAAGACTCCGTCTCAAAAACAAACAAAAAAAGGCTGGGCGCGGTGGCTCACGCTTGCAATCCTAGCACTTTGGGAGGCCGAGGCAGGCGGATCACGAGGTCAGGAGATCGAAACTACGGTGAAACCCTGTCTCTACTGAAAATACAAAAAATAAAAAATTAGCTGGGCATGGTGGCGGGCACCTGTAGTCCCAGCTACTTGGGAGGCTGAGGCAGGAGAGTGGCGTGACCGGAAGGCAGAGCTTGCAATGAGCCGAGATCACGCCACTGCACTCCAGCCTGGGCAACAGAGCGAGACTCCGTCTCAAAAAAAAGAAAAGAAATACTGGAAATTCTCTTTTAGGACCAAGGCCTTGCAGGATAGGGTTTTTAACAGACGGAAGGTATCACCAGTTGTTGAAGTACAGTTTCGTAGTCTCCAGGATCTATGAATGTGGGATCCACAGGCGCAGAATCCCCATAAGGAGTGGCTGAAGTGCAGAGCAAAGAAGAAATGCGAATCCCAAAAAAGTCTGCAAAGTTTTGAAAGCCAGAGTATACCATGTGAATTCTCAGGGAGTATCTGGTACTGTGTTACACTCAGAAGGAGGAGGAATGACCAGCACATTAACCCTTTCCTCAGTGGGAAATAATGACTTGGGAAGATTTTCCAGAGTAGAAAAAAAGGCATCTCTGGTTATATAGTGGAAATAAATAAGTAGAAATAACCCTGCAGATGTATTTTTTTTTAATATCTATTGCTTAGCAAAGACTCCCAGAATTGTTTGTGGTTGTGGGGCTGTGCACGGTGTTGGGTGATATTTAAATGCAGAGCATTTCTTGTAATCATCTATCTGACTTAGGTTAGTGAAAAGTTGTGGTGCTGGCTGACTCCAGTTATTGCATAAGTGACCCTGAGCAGTTTGGCTGGGTTGGGGAGTAGGAGGGTTGGCACTGATTTTCGGTTCCTAGAGTGCTTTGCACTCCTTGCTGCCTTCTTCAAGGCCTCTAGGCTGAGAAGAGTGCCTCGTAACCCCTAATGTGCTGATGCCTAAGACAAACCTCCTTGGGTCCAGCTGTATCAGTTTGCTGTGGCTGTGTAACAAAGCACCACACACTAAGCAGCTTAAAAACAGAAATGCACTTTCTTGCAATTCTGGAGGCTGAAAGTCCAACATCAAGGTGTCAGCAGGCTGGATAAAGATAATGTGGGAGGCCAGGCAGGGTGGTTCACAGGCGTGGTAGCTCATGCCTCCCAGCACTTTGGAAGGCCAAGGCGGGAGGATTACTTGAGCCCAGGAGTTCAAAACCAGCCTGGGCAACATAGCAAGACCTCGTCTCTAGAAAAAATGAAAAAAATTATCCAGGTGTGATGACATGTAGTGTCAGCCACTTGGGAAGCTGAGGCAGGAGGACCACTTGAATCTGGGAGGTGGTAGGTCGAGGCTGCACTGAGCCATCGTCTTGCTGCGGCACTCTAGCCTGGGTGACGCAGGAGACCTTGTCTCAAAAAGAAAAAAAAAAAGAAGAAAATGTGGTACATATATACCATGGAATACTAAACAGCCATAAAAAGAAGGAAATCATGTCCTTTGCAGCAACATGGATGCAGCTGGAGGCCATTAACCGAAGTAAATTAACGCAGGAACAGAAAAACAAATGCTGCATGTTCTCACTTATAAGTGGGAGCTAAATATTGGGTATTCATGGACACAAAGATAGGAACAACGGACACTGGGGATTCCAAAAGGAAGGAGGGTGGAGGGGGTCAAGTGTTGAAAAACTACCTATTAGGTACTATGTTTGCTGCTTGCGTTACAGGATCATTAGAAGCCCAAACATCAGCATCACACAGTATACCCTTTTAACAAACCTGCACATGTACCCTTTGAATCTAAAATTAAAAAAAAAAAAATTTGTCAGCAGGGTTGGTGTCTTCTGAGGCCTTTCTCCTTGGCTCGCAATGGCCACCTTCTCACTGGTCCTCACGTGGCCTTCCCACTGTGTGCATGCACTCCTGGTGTGTTTTTCTGTGTCCAAATTCCCTCTTTTCATAAGAACACCAGTCAGATTAGGGCCAACCCTGATGAACCCAATTTAACTTAACTACCTCTTTAAAGGCTCTATCTCCAAATTTAGGCACATTCTGAGATTCAAAATTCAGTATATAAATTTGGGAGCAGGGAGTAGGGTGGTACAATTCAGCTTCTTCTTTTTTTTTTTTTTTTTTGAGACAGAGTCTTGTTCTGTCACCCAGGCTGGAGTGCAGTGGCGCGATCTCGGCTCACTGCAAGCTCCGCCTCCCAGGTTCACGCCATTCTCCTGCCTCAGCCTCCCGAGTAGCTGGGACTACAGGCGCCCGCCACTACGCCCAGCTAACTTTTTGTATTTTTAGTAGAGACGGGGTTTCACCGTGGTCTCGATCTCCTGACCTTGTGATCCGCCCACCTTGGCCTCCCAAAGTGCTGGGATTACAGGCGTGAGCCACCGCGCCCGGCCAATTCAGCTTCTAATGTCAATTTTCCACACTTCAGTTTAAGGATGGTCAGACATTATTCTCGACCAACTTCTAGGGATTTAGATGAGCTAAAACAAAAAAGCTCCTCAAATGTCCAAGTCAGCATGTCTTGGCCCTGGAGAATAAGATTAGACTTTTTTTTTTTTTTGAGACGGAGTCTTGCTTATTGCCCAGGCTGGAGTACAATGGCACAGTCTCGGCTCACTGCAACTTCCTCCTCCCGGGTTCAAGCGATGCTCCTGACTCAGCCTCCGGAGTAGCTGGGGTTACAGGCGCCTGCCACCATGCCTGGCTAAGTTTTACATTTTTAGTAGACACAGGGTTTCACCATGTTGGCCAGGCTGGTCTCGAACTGCTGACCTCGTGATCCACAAGCCTCAGCCTCCCAAAGTGCTGGGATAACAGGCGTGAGCCACCGCACCCGGCCGGGGTAAGATCAGATTTCAAGGTAACCTGGGGAAGCTGGAGAAGTGGATGGAAGAAAAGAACACTGCCTGACATTTTGTTTATTTAGACTCTGCTTTCTTCCATAAAGAACATAAGGGGAGGGAACTCCCAGATTAAAGAGAACATAAAGTCTGTCCTGACTGTCCTTTCACCTTCTCACTGCCACTGCCCTGGCTTCTTGGGCCCTGACCCAGGCACTGGGCATATGGCCTTCTGGTGACCAGAGCCTCACCAGAAGGGCTGTGCCCTAGGGTGGGGGGTGGGGAAGGGTAGTTAAGATACAGTTTTTCAAGGCAGAGCGCAGTACTCTAAGGGCTTAAGGAAAGTTCATGTGGCTTCCAGGGCCTCTGAAGGAGACAGTGTGCAGACTGTGGTGGAGGCCGGCTGGGGAAGAGTATTATACATCTCCACAGAGAGGCATCATTGACGCATGAGTGATACGCATTATTCCTTAGAAAAAGCTGATTCTGGCGGGTGTGGTGGCTGACTTCTGTAACCCTAGCACTCTGGGAGGCCAAGGCGGGGTGGGGAGGGGGTGGGGATCTTTTGAGCCCAGGAGTTTGAGACCAGCCTGAGTAACAAGGATGACACCCCATCTCTTCCAAAAAAAAATGAAAATTAGCTGGGTAATTTAGGAGTCTTCCTAAGGATATAATAAAGATATGTCTTTTTTTTTAGGTAAAAGACGGTGGCCAGCTGTTCTCTCATTACTGATGACCAAACATGAAGAAAAAAAATTGTAGTAAGGGGGCTTATAATAAATATAAGACAGAACTTAATAAACTAAATCTGGATTTTTATACACACAAACGAAAATGGGCGGCTCTGGATAATTATCAAATTAGCCAAGCCAAAATAGCTTCTCCATTATCTATGTAACAAAAATTATTTATGTGGATTGAATTGTACAAATAATTGTCTAATATTTTGGGTCTCTGAGCAGACAATCTGGGTGGTCAATGATACAGATTGAGGGCCCTTCAAGGAATATTTTAGAATGGGAAAAGGATTGATGCTCTTTGCCATTTGACTGGGGGCGTTTCTACTGAGATACAGGTGATATTGATCACATTTGTGGATCCACGATTCTTTGACCAGGATTTGGGCCCATTACAGTAAAATCGTAACAATTTTTGCTTAATGTTTGAAATCAACTTTTAATTGCAAAAATAATGCACTCTTTCCTCTAAATTTTCTTTTCTTTCTTTCTTTCTTTTTTTTTTCCCCCCCGAGACGGAGTCTCGCTCTGTCGCCCAGGCTTCAGTGCAGTGGCGCTATCTCGGCTCACTGCAAGCTCCGCCTCTGGGGTTCACGCCATTTTCCTGCCTCACCCTCCCGAGTAGCTGGGACTACAGGCACATGCTGCCACGCCCGGCTAATTTTTGTATTTTTTGTAGAGATGGGGTTTCACTGTGTTAGCCAGGATGGTCTCGATCTCCTGACCTTGTGATCCGCCCGCCTCGGCCTCCCAAAGTGCTGGGATTACAGGCGTGAGTCACCGCGCCCGGCCATTTTTTTGTATTTTTAGTAGAGACAGGGTTTCACCATGTTAGCCAGGATGGTCTCCATCTCCTGAGGTCGTGATCCGCCCACCTTTGTCTCCCAAAGTGTTGGGATTACAGGCATGAGCCACAGCGCTTGGCCTATTTTTATTTTTTGAGATGGAGTCTTGCTCGTGTCACCCAGGCTGCAGTGCAGTGGTGCAATCTTGGCTCACTGCTACCTTGGCCTCCAGGGTTCAAGCAATTCTCCTGCCTCAGCCTCCCTAGCAGCTGGGATTACAGGCGTGCACCACCATGCCCAGCTAATTTTGTATTTTTAGTAGAGAAGGGGTGTCACCATGTTGGCCAGGCTGGTCTCGAACTCCTGACCTCAGATGATCCTCCTACCTCGGCCTCCCAAAGTTCTGGGATTACAGGCGTGAACCGCCACACCTGGCCGAACAGATATTTATTAAACACCTATTAGGTGCCAAGCGGTATGCTGATAGCTTGAGGCTACCCACACTGGTGCATAAATGACCAGTCTTTAATAATAATAGCAAACACATACGTTCCAAGCACAAGCACATTAACCCATACAATGGTTACAAAGACCACTTTACAGTTGAAGAAACAGGCAAAAACGGTTATTTTTAACTTGCTCAAATCCACACAATAAGGAAGAAAAGAGGCCAATATTTTAATTTAGGAAACCTGGCTGCTTCAAAGCCTCATGCTGTTAAAAACCACACTACGCTGCCTTAAGATACATCATTTCGGAAAGAAAGTTAACTCTTTTTCCAGATGTTTAGATAAGCTGGGATCTATAATGAAAGTTTATCTAAAGATATAACTGAGCTTCCAGATGGGGTGACAGTACCAGGAGCAGAGGGAGAGGTGTTCAGAAAGGAGAACTGGGAGGAGGCGGAAGAGACATTTTGCCACTTCTTAACTTTGTTTGCTTGGTGTTGGAAGTGACGGCTAATGAAAACCTGTCATGAAAATCAACAAGAGAATGAATTTCTTTTAAAGTAACGCATTCACAGCACAATCTTAAGTGCATTCTGAAGTCCTGCTGTCTTTTTTTTTTTTTTTTTGAGACGGAGTCTCACTCTGTCGCCAGGCTGGAGCGCAGTGGCGCCATCTCGGCTCACTGCAACCTCAGCCTCCCAGGTTCAAGGGATTCTCCTGTCTCAGCCTCCCGAGTAGCTGAGATTACAGGCACCTGCCACCACGCCCAGCTAATTTTTGTATTTTTAGTAGAGACGGGGTTTCACCTTTTTGGTCAGGCTGGTCTCGATCTCTTGACCTCGTGATCCGCCCGCCTCGGCCTCCTAAAGTGCTGGGATTACAGGCGTGAGCCACCGCACCCAGCCTCTGTCTTAAACATCATAAAAACATAAGAACCCAAAAAAGATGGAGGGGAGTGCGCCCTTAGCTGCCCCAAACTGGCACGGTGGGAGGCAGGGCAATTGGTCTCGTTTTCTGAGCCGTAGGATTAGAGCTCTGGGTGAGGCCAGAGTCCCTAAAGTTGTACCCATATCTGCGTGTTTGTATTTCCTGTTTGTAATTCCTCCTGTTTGTATTTTTTGTCTCTTATATGGTACACTTAAAGTTTCTCCACAAGGTGTTTCAACATAATCAAAAACTAAAAACGTTTAATTTCATTATTAGGTTAAGTGTGTAAAAAATGCCCCATCCAGGTTCTTGTACAAACTCCCATTATTCTCCCAGACTCCGAAGTGGCATTCCAGAATAATTTTACGTGGGTCAGCATCTTTTATAAAACGGGCAGGCAGAGCGGCTTATGAAATTAACCTTGGAAACCACGCGGCCACTCTTTCGGGAAATGCCTCCTATTTATGTTTACATGGGACAGCAAGAGAATCCAAGGTTGGAAAGGTCATTCCTCACTACAGAGGCTCATTGCAATCACACTTCCGTCTCCAAATTCGAGTTTTGGGTGTAAAGATTTTATAAAGCCCAGCCGCTGTCCTCGCAGTGTTTGGGGTTAGCGGAGGGAGAGCGTGTTTGCGACCAAACTTCCCGCGCGGGGCGGCCGCCTGCAGGAACACTGCGGCCTTGTGCGCTCGGCGGTCTGAGCTCCTGCGAGGCCGAGAACTACGCCTGGCGCCCAGCGGCCTCCGCGAACAAAAAGCGACCGGTCGGAAGGTGCTGGCCCAGCCGCCCCTGGCGCTCGAGCCCGAATCCGGCCACAGACCATGAAGGGACGCCCGGCGCCACGTGCGCGGGGATCCGCGGACGCTCCCCCGCACCTCCGGGGCTGGGCCGGCACCGCACGGGTCCACCCAGACAGTAGCTGCCCCGGGCCCCCAAAACAGCCGCTCCTAGCTCCTCCCTCCCAGCTCCGCGGTAGCCCAAGCCGCCCTCCGCGCGCCGGACCCAGAACAGTACCCAGCTCTGCACGAGCCCGGGGTGGGGCCTGTCTCAGCGCGCGGCGGTGGGGCGGGGCTTGGACACCCGCCGGGCTCAACTTGAGGGAGGCGGGGCTCGAGGCTCAGAGCAGTTGGACTTGGAGCCCGCTCCGCGCGCTGCGGGGCGGGGCACGGCGGAGCAGGGTTGGGTCCGCCCCGAGCGGGGGTGGTGATGCGACACCACAGGGGCGGGGCTGGAGGTAAAGCGCGGAGGGGGGAGGGACGAGGCTCGGCACTGATTTGTGTTCAGGGCTAGCCCAGAGGGGCGGGGCCAGGTATGGGGCGCAGCCGGGAGCGGGAGGGGCGGTGCAGGACGGGGCAGGGCACGGCGCGGGACGAGGCCAGGAGCAGCAACGGGTGCGGGGCGGGGCCGGGAGCGTCAAGGGGCGGGGAAGAGGGGGGAATGGGCGGGGCCGGGCTCTGCGAGGGGCGGGGTGTGGAGTGCAGAGCGGGGCCGGGCGCCGGAGCAAGGAGCTGAACGGGGAGCGGGGCGGGGAGCCGGGCGGGGCTCGGCACGGGGCGGGGCGGAGGGCGGGGAGCGGAAAGCAGGACGCGCGGCTACCGCGGCCCGCTGGCTGCCCTTCCCGCCAGCGCAGGTGTGGGACGGGCGGCGGACTAGGCGCAGAGCTGCGGGAGCAGGCACAGGGAGTGTGGAGCCTGGCGGCGGGACGGCGGGATCCGGTGGGAGCCGGAGTCCCGCCGAGGGGGGCTGGAGGTGGAGGGGCCCGGCGAGGCCGCGATGAAGCCGAGCGGCGAGGACCAGGCGGCGCCGGCAGCCGGCCCCTGGGAGGAGTGCTTCCAGGCGGCCGTGCAGCTGGCGCTGCGGGCAGGACAGGTGAGCGCCGCAGCTGGGCTCGGAACTCCGGGCGGAGCAGAAGCGCGTGGGCCTTGGGAGCCGCCTGGAGTGGCGGGGTCCTGGCGCGCAGCCGGCGGGCGCCCGGAGTCCGCACCCGAGGGCGCGGGGCGCGGAGCGGTGAAAGGAGCCTTTGTGCTGGTGTCCTGGACACACCTCCCGCGCCCTTCTCCAACCCTCGGAGCCCTGGCGGCGAGCCCCTCTGCTTTGGAGTTCAGCGGCTAACGTGACCTTTGCGTTTGAGTGAGTGGTCAGAATGTAGAAATCTCTCCAGGGCTAGCGTACAGGGCTGTTGATTTTTAAGGACCTATGAATGGATTCAGCTCGTGGTAGGAAGCCCGGGGCTAAGCCCCAACCGCGTGGGGATCTGGCTGGGCTGCCGTTTGATTGTCCTGGCTGCAGCATCCTAAACCCAAACTTACTCTGACCTACACCCTGAAAGTGGCTCCGCTCCGCGACGGCACGGACTCAGAGTTCAGGAGGAACTTGTTACACTGCCCGGAAGGATGAAAACCGAGCCGCAGAGCTACCGAAAACCAGCGAGCGGGGTTTAAAATGGAGTGCAGTTCCTCTCTTCTCTTTTTCATTTTTGTGATTGTTCCTTCCACTTTCCTTAGTACCTTTAGCAGTGCCTGACACACCGACAGTACTGGTAGGCAAGCGAGTGTTGGTTCTCCCAGGACTGTAAGATGGCTTACTCCATGTTTGCCTCTTAGGATGTGATTGTGAGCCGGGCGCAGTGGCTCACGCCTGTAATCCCAGCACTTTGGGAGGCCGAGGCGGGTGGACCACTTGAGGTCAGGAGTTCGAGACCAGCCTGACCAACATGGTGAAACCCCGTCTCTACTGAAAATACAAAATTAGCTGGGCATGGTAGCGCGTGCCTTAGTTCCAGCTATTTGGGAGGCTGAGGCAGGAGAATCACTTGAACCCGGGAGGCGGAGGTTGCAGTGAGCTGAGATCGTGCCATTGCACACCAGCCTGGGCAACAAGAGCGAAACTCTGTCTCAAAAAAAAAGGAAAGTGATTGTTTTCGGGGATTTGAGAAACAGGAGGTGTGCTGAGGGCAGATTGGCCTTTTATATTCAAACAGCATTTGTTTTCTTTTTTGAGGTCTGACAGTCCGAAAATGCTCTACAAGTTTCCCTAGATGTTAAAATCGGACTGTTATCAATCTTAAATTTGAAGTGAGTCGTCATAAAGTGGATAGTGCTTTACCTTGGTGCAAATCTCTAATCCTGTTTAAAAATTAATCTGCAATACTAAGTAGACACATTTGTTGTTGAAGGGCCTTCCTTCCCTTTGTCATTTTAAGGACCCAAGCCTCAGACTGTAAAGAATGAATGAATTTAAGAGTGTTGTGAAACTCCACCCTTTGACCTTTCCCTCCTGTAGGAAAAGGAGGACCCTAAACCTTCCTGCAAGGCAGATAAAACTTGTAGCTTCAGTGCAAGCGTTCTTCCTGGAAAGCAGATCTGCTGTGTGCATGGAACACGGGTTCTCCTTCCATCCTTCCCTGCCTCCCAGCTTTCCTTCCGGAGCAAGCATCAGCCAGATATTTAGGAACTTTTAGGTTCTACCGTAAAACTTTTCTTCCTTGAGGCAGTGAAAAGCCAGCTTAGGATTCAGACATTGCTGTGTAAACCCTGGCGAGCTAAGTTAGGAGTTTCTGTGGTTTTCAAATTTAGATCCTTGAAGAAACAGAAGATTTTAAAATTTTATGTTATTATTTAACAAATGTGCATAAAGAGCTTGCAATAGAGCAGGAACAGTTCTAAGGCTCCTATGACTTTTAACTTAAGAGATATTTTATGTCTTTGCAACTTGCCAACAACAAAAAAAGCTTTTTTTAAACGCTGGAGAGGGTTGCAATAAAGATGCTGCCATTAGGAGTCTGGTCAGGAAGCCCAGGCCGCCGGGGCTCCCCCTCAGGCATTATGCTGATGCTTCCTGCCTGCCGGGCAGTGCTGAGGGAATGGCCTGAAGGTTTGCTGCTGGGACAAACAGAAGCCACACAAGGTCATCGGAACCTGTGTAAAGGGGGACAGATTGTCTTCTAATGCAATCGGGGGCTGACTGGAGAAAACATATCCTTTAGCCAGATGACCTGGTTCGGGGTGTAAAGGTTGTGAGTGGTGATCCTTTTGGAGTTCTCCTTAGTGAAGAGCATTGGCAAAGTCGCAGGGGCCCCAGATGCCCACCCTTCACCAGCACCCAGCATTCTACCGCTCTGTTGTTCGCTGCTCTCAGCTGCCCCTGAGATGGAGTCTGGGTTCTAGATGCTGAAAGGTGAGGGAGCCAAAGGAGAGACCTTCCAAGAGATACAGGTGCACTGTCCTTTCTCTCTTAGACACTGGTTCCGCTCCAGGTGGCCCTGGAGAAGCTGCTTCCATTTCCCCTCTGCCCCAATCCTGGCAGGCTTCCCTGTCCCAGGCTCCCAATTCCGTCACCTGCCCCCTCCACGCTTCTGTACCACTCTTCCTTCCGTGTCCCTGGGGATCATCCCTGCCCTCCTAGTTCCAGCCACCCACACTGTGACGGGAGCCGCCTCCCTGGCTGTTGGGCTTTTGGGGAGGGAGTGACCACAGCCCCACCCCAAGTACAGATGACAGTATTCAGTGATGTGGATGGTTGTCATCTTTTGTGTGATGTGTGAACAGAAGTATTGAAGACAGCTCTGCCTTTCAAATCCCCCCGCGGAGTTGAACCAGCTTCTGTTGGGCCAGAAACTTAGACAATTTAGGGGGCCCTCTTTAAGAAAATACAAAATTTGCCAGGCATGGTGGCTCAAGCCTGTAATCCCAGCACTTTGGGAGGCTGAGGCTTGTGGATCACCTGAGGTCAGGAGTTTGAGACCAATATAGTGAAACCCCGTCTCTACTAAAAATACAAAAATTTTGGCCAGGCGCGGTGGCTCACGCCTGTAATCCCAGCACTTTGGGAGGCCGAGGCAGGCAAATCACAAGGTCAGGAGATCAAGACCATTCTGGCTAACACAGTGAAACCTCGTCTCTACTAAAAATACAAAAAATTAGCTGGGCGTGGTGGTGGGCGCCTGTAGTCCCAGCTACTCGGGAGTCTGAGGCAGGAGAATGGAGTGAACCCGGGAGGCGAAGTTTGCAGTGAGCGGAGATCGTGCCAGGCACTCCAGCCTGGGCGACAGAGCAAGACTCCATCTCAAAAAAAAAAAAATACAAAAATCAGTCAAGCGTGGTGGCACACGCCTGTAATCCCTGCTACTAAGGAGGCTGAGGCAGGAGAATCCCTAGAACCTGGGATGTGGAGGATGCAGTGGTGAGCCTAGATTGCACCACTGCACTCCAGCCTGGGTGATAAGAATGAAACTCTGTCTCAAAAAAAAAAAAAAAAAGAGAAAATACAAAACTACAAATTCAAACTTAGATATAAAAGTTATTTAGAATAAGAACAATCACATCTATAAATTTCTAAGATGCTAAGAAATACTGCAAATATCACGAAATACACAAAAATAACAGTTCTTTCACTGCTTCTCATACTTCCGTAATACTTTTTGCCCATTTTCTGGCTTCATACTGTTTGCATCTTTTGAATGACAATGATTTTGTAATATTTTATATGGGGAGAATAGAAAGATAAATTCAGCGTTTCCTGTTGCTTGGCTGATTGAAATTTATTACTGATAATTTAGAAAATTTAGGCTTCCAACTTGTTACTGGTAACAATTGGCCATATAAATTTTTAGGATGTCATCAAATTGAGAAACTTCTATGAAATTTTTTATACATTAGTTGTAAGTGAGTCTGTTTTTCACAGACTTGCTTCTGGCTCTGTGCAGTTGAAATCTGGTTTATTTGTGTGATCCACACATTTTCAGTGCTGGTGCCTGTGTCCACCTCACGTGCTCCTCTGGTCCTGTATGTTTTTGTCACCATGCCAGGTGTGTCGGCATGATGAACAGGAGAGTGTGTCTGGAAGCCTTTTCTACACTGGATGGCTCTCAGTAACTTACAGGGAAATGTGACTGCAAACCCTATTGAAGCAAAGTTAGTTCATCTACTCAGCTTACCTTTAGCCCACACTGGCTGTATCCACGCCAGTGCCACCTGATGCAAAGTCTGATGGAGGGACAGTTTAAGTGGAAAGGCACAAGGTTAGATCTACAGTCAAAACAGCTGACTTTTGCCCATTACAAAAGGGGTTTGTTTACGGCTTTGTGAACACTTTATTAGGGTCCCTTGCAGGCAAGTGGGGGCCTTGATGCTTAAGGGTTATTAGCTTCACAGGAAATTCATCTCTGTTTACTTGTAACAAAATCAGGAGAAAGCAGAAAAAGAAAAACCCAGCACTGACCTTAGGACCACAGACTTCCCCCTTCTCTAGTTGGCCTTGCACACCCTTGCAGGTTATGCTTCCCGAGGCCCCGCCTTGCGAAGTGGGCCTGTTGTCCCCTTGTCCGGACAGATCTGGTCGCTCTGCTTGGTGTTTGCAAAACGCGTTGCATTTTCTTGCCTTTCTTCTGGCTTATGGAGTATGCAAACCATTCCCTGTCTCCAGAGCCCGGCTCCTGAGCCCCTTCCTTCATGGACCGCTTCTCAGGTGGCCTTCCCTGTCTTTCCAGTGCCCCACCTGGTCCTGCTGAGCTGGCAGTCGTCACGACTTTATTTATCCTTGCGTGGTGGTGTGCCCTCCACACAGTGGGTCCTTGGAATATGAATACTTTTCTGTCTACCTCTGGCTCTTCAGGACAGAAGGCACATTGGTGGGCTCTGGACCCATGTCCCCACTTGTCCATCTGGCTTTACCAACACAATGTTGTTTTGATTTGTGATTTTTCTTTTTGCTGGTTATTCACACCGGGAATTTAATGAGTGAAGTAACACTGAAAGCACATGATGAAGAACAGCAGCACCCGGCCCGTGCTCCCCACCCCTTGTCCTGTGTCCAGAGTCCCTGTTCTCAATTTTCTGAGAGTTACACCCATTTCTAAGTAATACGCTTCTGTCATGCTTTCTTGAGTTGTTCATTGTTGACAGAATTATTCTGTGTTACGCTGTGTAGCAGCCCTGCCAATGTGGTTCCGTGGGCGTCCATGTCCACGTTCGGATGGCTGTGCAGATGTAACTCATGGTTCAGCCCAGCAGTGTATTCCTTTCTTTCTAATCAACTTGTATTTTCGTTAAAGTTAAAGAATGTTTTGTTTTGCTTTGCATTTGTCTAATTTTTTGTGTACCTATTGTGAGCCATCCATCTTCCCAGCAGGATTTTTCATGATGTCCTTGGTGTGGTCACACTCCTTGGGTCACTGCTGTGGAGCAGTGCTTCTCCAGCTTTGGCTGTGTTGGAAGCCCAAGAGGGCTTATTAAGGCAAATGGGGTCCCACTGCAGGGTTTCTCATTCACTAGGTCTGGAGTGGGCACCAGAATACGCATTTCTAACATTCCCAGCTGACATAGATGCTGCTAGTCTGGAGTGGCACTATGGGAACTTCTGCTACATGGTATTTTATTATGTGAGTACATCACTATTCATTCAACTGTTTTATTTATTATTTATTTTTATTTTTATTTTTTGAGACGACGTCTAGCTCTCTCGCCCAGGCTGGAGAGCAGTGGCGTGATCTTGGCTCACCAAAACCACCGCCTCCCGGGTTCAAGCAATTCTCCTGCCTCAGCCTCCCGAATAGCTGGGTCTACAGGCATGCGCCACCATGCCTGGCTAATTTTTGTATTTTTAGTAGAGACGGGGTTTCACCATATTGGCCAGGCTGATCTAGAACTCCTGACCTCAAGTCATCCACCCGCCTTGGCCTCCCAAAGTGCTGGGATTGCAGGCGCGAGCCACTGCACGTGGCCTCATTCAACTCTTGAGCAAACTGGATAATGTCCAGTTTGGAGTTAATACGGATAATGTTGCTGTGAAGTTTCTTGCACATGTCTTTTGATTATGTATGCATTTCTGTTGGGGATTTATTAATAGTAGGAGTAGAATCGCTGTGTCATTGGGAATGTAAATTCTGCCAAGTAATTCTCTAAAGAGGATGTACCAAGTTACACTCCACCCTGCAGTGTGTGAGGGTTCCCATTTCCCCACGTCTTCCACAACACGTGGTATGGTCTGTCTTTTATGTTGTAGCCATTCTGATGGGCTTGAGGTGGTATTTTATTGTAGTTTTAATATGCATTTCTTAGATAATTAATGAACTTAAATGCACATGTTTATTGGCTTTTTTTTTTTTGAGACACAGTCTTGCTCTGTTGCCCAGGCTGGAGTGCAGTGGTGCGATCTCAGCTCACTGCAACCTCCGCTTCCCGGGCTCAAGCAATTCTCTTGCCTCAGCCTCCTGAGTAGCTGGGATTACAGGCATGTGCCACCACGCCTGGCTAATTTTTGTATTTTTAGTAGAGATGGGGTTTCACCATGTTGGCCAGGCCGGTCTTGAACTCCTGACCTCATGTGATCCACCCACCTTGGCCTCCCAAAGTGCTGGGATTACAGGCGTGAGCCACTGTGCCCAGCTGTTTATTGGCTTCTTTGATACTATTTGCTTTTAAAATGATGGTAATAACACATTGATTATAAATTTATTCATCCAACAAAGAATCATTGAACAACTCAGGAGAGGACTTTAGCCTTTTTACTCTGAGTGTGAGGGGAGATTTGGGGCAGAGTCTTGTGTGGGGCTTTATAGGACTCTTATATAGGGGACCACCCTGGCTGCCGCATGAGGTCTTGTGTGGGACACTAGGGGGACCAGAATCAGGTATCTGATAGGAAGCCACATGAGAAATGAGGGTGGATTTGACTGGGGTGCAGTGAAGAAGGTGGTGAAGAAGATTAACTTTGAAGGCTGAGATGACAGGGTTTGCCTGTGAGTTGGATGTGGTGTGTGAGAGAAAGAGAGGCGCCAAGGGTGACTTCAGGGGTTTAGGCCTGAAAAGCTGGTTGAATGGATTTGCCACTTCCCGAGATGGCAAAACTGCAGGAGGAACAGGTTTGGAGCTGGGAGTCGAGTGTTCTCTTCTGCCAGGTTAAGCTTAAATTGCCAGTAGATTTCTTATTTTATTTTTTTGAGACAGGGTATTGCTTTGTTTCCTTGGCTGGAGTGCAGTGGTGCAATCACAGCTTCTACCTCCTGGGCTCAAGTGATTCTCCCACCTCAGCCTCCTGAGTAGCTGGAACTACAGGCATGTGTCACCATGCCTGGATAATATGTATTTTTTAATTTTTTGTAGAGACAGGGTTTCACTCAGTGGAGATGTTGGATTTGCACCCAAGCTGACGGCAGAGATGCAGTGTGGAAGTCATGTTCCTGGAGATGGTATTTAGGGCCATGTCCCGGACAGGAGGAGAGCAGGCTTGGCCACTGATGGGCTTTGCCGTTGGATGAGCCCAGATCAGGCTCCCATTTTCCTCCTTGGGAGCCTCACAAATGCCAGTTTGTGGAGGTCATTTCTGAAGTGGTTCGTTTCTCCAGAAAAGGCTTCCCCGCTCTTCCTTCCTGGGCTGAGCGCAACTGTCGCTGGAGGAAGAGGAGGCAGGAGGGGGAGAGGAGGCGGTGGTGATGGCCTCCAGCTCCTGCCTCGCCTGGTCCACGCCTCCAGTGTTTGCTTAGCTCTGCAGGGTGGAGTCAGCCTACATGAGAAATTCGAAAACTCACCAACATTTCAAACATCAGCAGAGACAGAATTCTTGTGAGACAGCAGCTGGCAGGCACAGAGTAGCAGCTGTCCCTTTGGTGGGGTGGGGGTCGGCACATGGTCTCCAAGAGTCTGAGGCCCACTGCTCCTGAGCCTGTCTGAGAGATCCCTATCATTTCCTACCCGTTTTGCTAACAAAAGCTGTCTGAGAAGAAGGGGGAGGGCAGAAGGCACTGCCCTTGCCTCTGGGCAGCCTCATCCCAGCCCTTGGCACTCCAGGGTGCCAGTGAGGTCCCACCTGTGCCTCCTTAAGGAGAGGCTGGTAGAGGGCTCATCCCCATGGGGAGAGTGAGTCCTGGACTCTGTGGCCCTGAGATTGTCACTTGCTCACCCAAATGAAGCACTGCATAGGGGAGATTACTGTCTTTGGAGTTTGGGGCAGGAGGGTGGGTGAAATCACTCAGCCAGAGGATGAAGAGGCTGCTAGTGAGATACAGGTCCCCTCCCTGAGCTTTGGGGGTGGAGGAAGGCAGGAGCTCAAAGGCATGGGGAGCTGAGACATTGAGAAGGAGAAGGGAGTTCCGGAGTTTAGGCCCCTCCCTCTCTCCTGGGCCCAAAGGAGACAGGAGCCTGGAGCCTGGTTTGCGTCTTCTCTCTTCTGTGGGAGGTGAGGGAAGGCCTTGGTCTCTAGGCTGAGCCAGTCTCAGGATCCTGTGTCCGCTGTCCCAGCTGTGCCCTAGCCGGCCATGAGCGCTACAGGAGGCCTTCTGCAGACTGGCGCCCTGCCCCTGGGCTCGCCTCTCATGTGAGATGGAGGAGGTGCAGACCTGGCCAGTCACTGCAGTGTGCAGGGGGACTGGGAGGCCATCCCAGCGCCTGGGATGTGGACAGCTTCCTGGAAGAAGTCACAGCTGAGTGTGTCTTTAGAAAGAAAAGCAGGAGTCAGCTAGGAAAGTTAAGTGATGGGCTTGGGGAGGGGAGAGAGAAGAGGAGGGGTCGGGGCCAATAGAGAAGATGAAAAGCAGAAGAGGCAAAAGAACACAGCACCAAGGACCTGCAAGAAATGCACTTTGGCTGAAGTTTGAGGTGGGAGAGGTTAGGACTTGGGGGCCCTGTGTGGAGGGCAGAGTTGCAGGTGGGTGTCCTGCTCGAACTGATGGGGTGTGGCCCTTGGGGGCTGTGAATTGGGGTGGACTTGATGATGAGTCGTACATTGAGGGAGACGTAGGAATAAAGGACTTCTGGGTTTCTGGCTCATGCAGCTGGCTGGCTCTCATTGCTTTTGAGAGAAATGTGAGCTGGACAGGGATTAGGAAGTAATCAATTGTGACGGCTCCAGCTGTGGGGTCGGCTCTGTTGAGCGATGGTGGACTTGGACTGTGGTGCTGGGAACCCCTTCCCTGTACCTTATAGCTGCAGGGCCTTGGGCAACTTTCTCCATTTCTTTGTGCCTCCGTTTCCTCATCTTTAACATGGAGAATAATTTTTGCTGTCCTCAGAGTTACTATGTGGAGTAAATGTACATGTGAACTGCTCAGAACAGCACGGGGCAGAGGAAGCGCTCTGTAAGCTTGAGCTCAGGCCGTGGAGCTGGGCAGGGTGTGAGGTGGAGGCCATCTCCAGGAAGCTCAGCTGCTGCAGGCAGGTCCGAGGGCTCGCAGACACCTACTTTCAGGGAATGGTGGGAGGGAGATGAGCCGGAGCATGGTGGGGAGATAGGAGGAAAGCCACTAGAGGAGGCAGGGGCCACAGGCCACGGGCCCTGCAACACGGGGAATGCAGCTGGGATGTGGGTGACGGGTGGCTGCTGGCTTTGGTGTGAGAGGTGCCAGTGCCTTGTCAGGGCGGAGGGTGACTAGACATCAAGGTGAGGGGAAATATAGCCACGAGACTAAAGGAGGCGTTGAGGATTCGAGAGCTTGAGGTGGGCTGGCCTGGGAGCCACGTCTGCTTGGACCAGCTCTTCCTCTTCCTCCCAGGGTTGAGGTTGTACAGAGATTTGTGATGCATCAACAGCTGTGAACTGCTGACCACATGTGCCACATGACACCATGTGATAGGCATGTTATTACCTGGGTACCTGATGAACTGTTAGGTTTTATTGATTGTCACATGTATCAGGTTCTGCAGAGAAACAGGACCAGCAGGAGGTGGGTGGGTCCAGTCTGCGGGGTGGGCTGGCAGCTGGAGACCCGGAGAGACAGCTGATGTTCCAGTTCGAAGGCCATAGGGCAGGAAGAGTTGTTCATGTGGACAGAGTCCCACGGCCATTTGCCGAGAACCCCCTCTTGGGGGAGGGTCAGCCTCTTCATTCTGTTTGGGCCCTCAGCTGATTGGACAAGTCCTGCCCACAGGAAGGAGGGGGATCTATTTTCCTGATTAAGATGCTGATGCCCTTGCAGAAACACCCAGAACAATTTTTTTTTTTTTTTTTTTTTTTGAGATGGAGCCTTGCTCTGTCTCCCAGGATGGAGTGCAGTGGCGTAATCTTGGCTCACCGCAACCTCCACCTCCTGGGCTCAAGCGATTCTCCTACCTCAGCCCCCTAAGTAGCTGGGATTATAGGCGTGTGCCAGCACACCCAGCTAATTTTTGTATTTTTAGTAGAGACGGTTTCCCCATGTTGGCCAGGCTGGTCTCGAACTCCTGACCTCGGGTGATCTGCCTGCCTCGGCCTCCCAATGCTGGGATTACAGGCATGAGCCACCACGCCTGGCCCAGACCAATGTTTGACCAAGTATCTGCGCTTCCCATAGCTCAGTCAAATTGACACATAAAATTAACCATCACAACACATTCACTTGTGTTGCAGTAGATCTGGAAGCATAAACATGGGGCGTGTTGTCAGGTGCACACCTCCACTGGCCACATCTTCCTGACCTGACAGAGGGAAAGACACATCTCCTATTAAAACCGCACTCTGGCAAGGCTCCAGTGTGCTGCTGTGTGGATGATGTACAGGGCCTGGGTTCCAGAGCACATGCCAGCTGCCCTGCAGTGACAGGCATAAAGGTCGGATGGGGACAGGAGCACAAGAACAAGATGGGGTGAGACAGGAAACCTATTTGGACGTCCCCGTGAATATGTTAGCCTAGGATGTCTCTGAAGCTGGAGTTGATGGTGACCTTTCCTTTTAGATTTGAAATTCAGGCTTCAGTGACTTCAGGCCCATATTTTATATGTTATACATTAACAGAATGCTACTGGAAGGAGAGACCCAAGCCAGGGGGGGTCTGTGAAGTGCATGCTTAGTTAGCGAGTAGCTGAAAAACATTAATTAAAAACCAGGATACCTAACTCATTGCTGGTGGAGTGAGAGTGTTTAAAATCTCTAAGACTGAGGGAAAATAGCCGTGGTAAAGGGGTTCAGCGGGAACTTACCTGGCAACCCCATGTGCTCCCCCACCCTGTGGATGTGATCCTGGCTAAAGGGCAGGGCTGCTTGAGTCTCGCTTACTGATTTTAGAAATACAGCACTTTTTCTCACCTTTTCTCTTAGCATAGGACAATTTGTGAATTAAACTTTTCTTAACCTAGTATTTTAGCATCCTATTTGCAACTTGTATATTGTTTGTACGGTAGATTCTTATTTTTTGTAAAAATACAAAAATTAGCTGAGAAAGTCATTAGATTTTCTCAGATACATGTTCTCACAACTGATACTGGTGAGGTTCTGTGTGCAAATAAGTTTGTGGACCAAGACCTTTTCATACAATACCTCATGTGATTCCTAAAACAACCCAATGTGTTAGATATACTGTTATTACAGAAGAGGAAATGAAGGCCATGAGAACCCATAAAATTTGAATTTAGAGCTGTCTGATTCTGGAGGGTACTTTATCCCTCTCTACTCCCACTGATGTTATGAAACTACTGAAAACAAGAATTACATCCTGGAAGGGAATTTTTCATACGCATCTTCTTCATGAAGAGCTACAGGACAAGGCTTCTGACTTTTTTAGGTTAGCTTGGTGTCATTGTCTGTTGGTGACTGAAGGAAGCTAGCTGGTGCAGCCCCCATGTGTGCAAGGCCCCCGAGTACACCTGATAGAGCCCCATCTGGTGCATATGGGTGCATTTCGCTGGCATCAGCACCCTGCCCGGGGTGAGGGTAGTTCCTGGAGCTACTGGGATGAAATGCAGAGCTCCCAACCTGGAGGAGTGCATGGCCCAGTGGAGGGGACAGGGCAGTGACCAAGTACAGTGGGCTGTGCAGTAGCTGACCCAGGAAGAAGGGGCCTCAGCCAGGGCAGTGGGCGGACGGCCACACGGGCGACCTCCTGGAGGAGCTGTGCTGGAGTAGATGGAGGCTGAGAGCACAGACAGGCAGGAGGTGGCCAGGGATGTCATTGCAGGCACCAGGGATCGTGTCCAAAGACATGGAGGTACAGGAGGGAGGACACTCGAGGGGGCTTGAGCCTGGCATGGGGCATGCTGCCCTGGCTGGGTGTGAAGGGCCTTGCACACCTGACGCAAGACAGCAGCCCGATTGTGAGGCCAGGTCTAGTGGAAGAGGCTGGCCACAGGGTCACCTGTCCTGCCGGTAGGAGGTACAGGCATGTTCGAGCCCCATGGCCTTCCTTGTGACATACTCACAAAGAAAGACGTCAGAGAAACTGCAATAATAAATATTAATAAAAGCAGAAAGCAGTTAATATTTTAAAAGATTATGAAGGCTGGGTGTAGTGGCTCACGTCTTAATCCCAGCACTTTGGGAGGCCGAGGCGGGAGGATCACTTGAGGCCCGGAGTTTGAGACCAGCCTTGGCAATATTGTGAGACCTCACCTCTACAAAATAAAAATAAAAATGATCCGGGCGTGGTGGCGCATGCTTGTAGTTGCAGCTACTGGGGAGGCTGAGGCGGGAGGATTGCTTGAGTTCAGGAGGTCAAGACTACAGTGAGCCAAGATTGCGCTACTGCACTCCATCTGGGGCAACAGAGAGAGACCCTGTCTCAAGAGAAAAATAACAACAGAGCATAACACGACACAGCATCCTGCCTCTGAATCCACTCTTCCCGCTCTGTAACCCATGACTTGGCCCTGTTTTCCTGGCAGACACACCCAGATTGCAGCATTCTCCAAGCTGCGCCAAGGGCCCCCAGCACCCGCCTCCTCCACACACACAGCTGTGTATGTTTTGAATGTGGAAAACTGAGTGTATAAATACCAGTGAGCTTAGATAAGGTGACACAAAAGGACATATTACAAAATCTTCTAGCATTTAGTTAGCTGTGATCTCAGTGTGCAGCAGCCAAGGACTCTTTATGCATTCACTCAGCAGGTGTTCCTGGAGACCCCCATGAGGCAGCCCCCATGCGGGGTTCACCATGGCCTGTTGGAGGTGGACAGAGACAGAGAGGGTAGGGTTCCTTACCCAGGCTGGTTGAGCAGACATATGGAGTGATAAGTGCTGTGGGTGCCAGTTGGTGGCTTGTGTAAGTGCTGTAGTCACAGTTGGGTGAGTGCCCCTCTGCCCACAGAAGCTGGAGGCTCCTCATGTGGAAGGTGATGTTTGAACTGAGTCATAAAGGAGGACAGTGGGCTGGCTGAGGCGGTTCCATCAGGAGACCCAGGGTTAATGATTCCGTGTGACAGGGCCATGGTATTCTCAGAGCTCGGAGGGGAGGGGAGGGGAGGGGAGGGGAGCTGAGAGGAGCTGAGAAAGGGGTCGGGGAAGGCCCGCAGCTGCTGGGTTGATGGTTTGTTTGGTTTCTTCACAGAGGCCAGTAAGAGGAGCAGGGGAAGTCTAGTTAGTAAGAGGTATAGGGTGGGGTGGTCTGCTCCACGAAGTCACCCAGGGACCCAGCTTCGTCCTCCCTCATTGCTCCGAGGTGTTCTCTTCCTGCATGGGCAGCACGATGCCTACTTTGTAGCCCTTGGCGAGGGGGAATGGGACACGAGGAAGTGCAAGGCAGTATCCTTTTGAGGATGTGACTCGGAAGTTGCAGGTCTTGCTTCCAGTCCCATCCTCTGGGGCAGAACTTGGTGCTGAGGCCGCACGCATCTGCATGGCATGCAGATTGCGAGTCAGCTCTGTGCTTGCTCGAACTTGGGGGTTCTGTTCCTAAAAGGAAGAAGGGGAGACTGGACGTTTGGGGTCAAATGGCCTCTGCTACAAGGGCAAATCTGGAAGCTATTGTATGCTCCCTTCAGGGGTTTTGACTTTATCCACATAGTGACAGGGCGCCACCAAGTGCTCTGCTGGGGAGACGCATGGTCGCCATGAGTGTTTTAGGAAGTGCGTCTGGCTGTGCCGGGAGAGTGGGTCTGAGTGCAGGAATCAGATCTGGTCTAGCTCTAGGAGGTGGGACTTGTGGATGGAAGCACTGGATCTTTTCAGCAGGGCAACCAGAAAAACAGCCAAACAGAAGGACCTGGGTGGTCAGCACTCACATAGACACTAGTGTTCCAGTTTGGAAAAATGTTACAGTCTATTCAAGCAGCCCGATGTGTGTTTTATTCATTCTTTCAAAGAACTCTGTGTACCTGCTGTATGTGTATCTGCTGAATGCCAGGGAGCATTCCTGATGCTAGGGGTACAGAAGGGAAGCAGAAAGAGCTCTGCCCTCAGAAGCCTCTGCCTGGGAGAGACAAACAGTCAACAACAAAACAGACAGGAAGGACGAAGGGAAGCAGAAAGAGCTCTGCCTTCCGAGCTCCTGCCTGGGAGAGACAGTCAAAAACACAACTGACAGGAAGGATGGTTTCAGATCAGATACGATAAGTTGTAGAAGGATCAGAAAACAGGAAGTCCTTGGGACAGAAACAGATTTGGTTAGGATCAGTGAGAAAACCCCAGAGCACAGCAGGAGAGCAACTGGGGGCTGACCTGTCGGAGGTGAGCTGTGAAGGGCTGGCCCTGGGATTTGGGATTTGGAGTTTCCCAAGAGCCCTGGGGTCTGGGATGTGTTCTGTGAGCAGCGGGAAGCCATTGGATCATTTTCTGCAGTAAAGTGATGTGATATAATTGGTGTCTGAAAATTCCCCATCCAGTTGCTGCGCAGAGGCTGCAGGGGTGGACAGGTGGAATACCATCCACCCTTGCAGGTAGCTTTACGGCTGTTCCCCGTGTGGGGATGCTACAAGCATGGAGTAAAGCCACTGTCTTCTTGGGTGGTGGTCCTGGGTTCAAAACCCACCACCGCCTGCCCACCCTGCCTGCTGAGGTGGAACATCCTGGTCTCCTAGTGGGTCTCTTCGCATGGGGGTTTGGGAACCTGCTCTAGCTCCACGCTACTGAAGTGAGCACCCCTGCATCAGGGTCACCATAGAGCTTGCCAGAAATGCAGCTCTCAGACCCCAGTCAGACCTGTGAAGCACAGTCTGCCCTTCCTTGAGATCCCAGAGGCTCTGCTGCCATATCCTCTCTGGGGCTGTGTCCCCTGGTTAGGCTGCCTTTCTCACCCCAGCTCTATGCACACACTCCCCACAAACCCACACCACACCAACACACACACACACACACCCAGAAATCCATACACACCCAGAGATACACACAGAGACACATATACCCTGCATCTTCCCACACCACACCGATACACACACACCCAGAGATAGACATACAGACACACCCTGCATTCTCTCACACCACAGCAACACACACACACACCGAGAGATACACACAGAGACACACACCCTGACTCTCCCCATACCGCATGAACACACACTTACAGGTACACAACAGAGACACACACACACCAGGAATCACCGTGGCCATACATGAGACAAGGTTTGTGCGGAAGGCCTGTCTGGCCAGCTCAGGGTTGAGGGTCTTGGACCATGGGCAGGTGCTACGGGAGCCACATGTGAGGAGTGTGAGATTCACAGACAAGGCCTGTGGAGCTTGATTTGTTGAGAGTGCTGTGTGCAAATTGGTGATTTGAGAAAATTGACCTGGTGGCAATGAGCAGGAACTGGGAAACCCTGGCCAGAGGCAAGGCCTGGGCAGTGGGAGCTGGAGGTTGTCATAGGAATATGAAGTCCTGGAGTTAGGGCTACCCAGTGGATGCTGGATGCTTTTTTTGGTATGACCTATCACATTCTGAATTTTCTATAACATATATCTGTTATTTTTGCAACCAAGATTAAAACAAAAACTGCCTCGGCTCCGTACAGGGTGGGCCAGCTCTGGGATGCAGGCAGTGAGAAGAGCAGGCAGCCCCGTGTGGGGAGGAGCACGTGGGAGGCTGAGTTTCGGGGGCTCCTGCCTGTTCTGTAGAATTCCCCTTGTGCTTCTTCTGGCAGCACAGGGCCTGGCATGAGCAGGTCCTTGGTGTGTGCTTATCAGAAGACGTGATGGATGTCACGTCTGGGTAACTGGCCAATTGATGGTCCTTTTGAGAGAAATACAGGATTTTGGGATGTAGCTAGTTTTGGAAGAAGGCTCTGAGTTCGTTTTTAGGTGCCCTGACTTTGTCATCATGATGAGGGAGACACCAAGTTGTTAAGACAGACAGAAATGGGCAAGAGCTGGGCGCGGTGGCTTACGCCTGTCATCCCAGCACTTTTGGAGGCAGCGGTAGGAGGATCGCTTGAGCCCAGGAGTTTGAGACCTGCCTGGCTAACACAGCAAGACCCTGTCTCTTCAAAAAATAAAAAATTAGCTGGGTGCAGTACCATGTGCCTGTAGTCCTAGCTACTGGGGAGGCTGAGGTGGGAGGATCACTTGAGCCCTGGGGTTTGAGGTTACTGTGAGCTGTGATTGTGACACCACACTTCGGCCTGGGTGGCAGAGAGACCCAGTCTGTAAAACAAAACAAAACAAAAAGGAAAGAAAGGCCTGGGCTGGACCAGAACTGGTCCCTCTGGAGTTGTCCAGGGACTGATTAGCCACTCTTTATCCCTTCCTGTTTGGGTTTTCCTGGGGTTCTTGGGACCATCCCAGTCCTTGCTCCTATGTTTAGCTGTGATGGGTTTAGACCAGTGTGTTGGCAGCTTGCACAGCTGCGGAGCCTGTGTCGGAGCTCAGCCCTGTGGATCCTTGCATGAACTCTGAGACAGCTGATGCTACTCCAGCCCAGAGCGCAGTGAGAGCTGGCCATGGTTCCTGAAACACAGTTTAGCTCTCCCGGGTTTCTCAGTGGGAACATTTACAGTCAGATTCGAGGGCATATCCCATTTCATGGGATAAAGTGAATTAGGGAAAATAAGCTTTTACTTTACACTGAAATCTAAATTTGAATTCATGGGATTATACGGGGCACAGGTGTGTAACATGATCTTGTTTTGGGCAGTTCTTTATTTTTATTTTTATTTCTTTTTAATTTTTTTTTTTTAGTATTTATTGATCATTCTTGGGTGTTTCTCGGAGAGGGGGATGTGGCAGGGTCATAGGATAATAGTGGAGAGAAGGTCAGCAGATAAACAGGTGAACAAAGGTCTCTGGTTTTCCTAGGCAGAGGTCCCTGCAGCCTTCCGCAGTGTTTATGTCCCTGGGTACTTGAGATTAGGGAGTGGTGATGACTCTTAACGAGCATGCTGCCTTCAAGCATCTGTTTAACAAAGTGCATCTTGCACTGTTCTTAATCCATTTAACCCTGAGTTGACACAACACATGTTTCAGAGAGCATGGGGTTGGGGGTGAGGTTATAGATTAACAGCATCCCAAGGCAGAAGAATTTTTCTTAGTACAGAACAAAATGGAGTCTCCTATGTCTACTTCTTTCTACACAGACACAGTAACAATCTGATCTCTCTTTTCCCCTCATTTCCCCCTTTTCTTTTCGACAAAACCGCCATCATCATCATGGCCTGTTCTCGATGGTCGCTGTCTCTTCGGAGCTGTTGGGTATACCTGCAGAAAGGCTGTCACTTCACACGTGGAAGATTGCACAGCGGCCGGGCAGAGGCGCTCCTCACATCCCAGACGGGGCGGCCGGGCAGAGGCGCTCCTCACTTCCCAGACGATGGGCGGGCAGGCAGAGGCGCTCCTCACATCCCAGACGGGGTGGTGGCCGGGCAGAGGCGCTCCTCACTTCCCAGACGGGGCGGCCAGGCAGAGACGCTCCTCACATCCCAGACGGGGTGGTGGCTGGGCAGAGGCGCTCCTCACTTCCCAGACGGGGTGGCGGCCGGGCAGAGGCACTCCTCACTTCCCAGATGGGGCGGCCAGGCAGAGGCGCTCCTCACTTCCTAGACGGGGCAGCTGGGCAGAGGTGCTTGGGCAGTTCTTACAGAGGAAGTTTCATGCTCTTTTCAAAACCCCTGTGTTTTTCTTTTACTTGAAGAGAAATTGTTTCACAGGTACGACAAAATAATTTCAAAATAATTTCAAGTAATGGAGAAATAATTTTTCTTGTAAAAGAATAATGGTGGAGTCATTAAGGCTCACTAGAAACCCAGAGAGCCTAGGCTGTGATATTAGCTCTGAGGTCAATGATGCAAGAAGTCAGTGACCCACAGAGCCACACCTGCTGCCCGCTCCCCATGGCAGGCTGAATACAGAGGGGACTCAAAGGAGTGGATAATTCCTTTGCCTGGGAGGAGGATGTTTGCATGTTTAACCCAAATCCCGTACTTTTACTTCAGATCATCAGAAAAGCCCTTACTGAGGAAAAACGCGTCTCAACAAAAACATCAGCTGCAGATCTTGTGACAGAAACGGATCACCTTGTGGAAGATTTAATTATTTCTGAGTTGCGAGAGAGGTTTCCTTCACACAGGTAGGTGTACTCCTCTGGGAAACACCCCCAGTAACCCTGGCCACACTCATAGAGAATGCAGGGTCTGCCGGGGTCAGGGGGCTCTGTCATTTGTTGATGTGGCCAGACTTGAAGCCCTAAGCCACGCAGCCTAACCTGCAATTTGTCAGTTACTTAGTAAGCAAACTCAGCCCTGTTTTCCTTCTTTTTTACTGTCATCTTAACAACCATCATGTCAATGCATCCTCTTATGAATATTGAAGCAGCTCTTTTTACAACACATGCTCAGGAAAAGCTCCTTGCACCCCTGTACTAAACCATTTGTTATTTCTGGAAGGACCCACTAGAAGTGTGACCCACCCTAAGAAGCCTGGAGTGGTGATGTCCCCTGGTGGCCTGTGCCTGTTCAGCTGCCTGGGCAACTTTCCCAGGAGGATGGGATGCCAAGGGGCACTGGCAGCCGCGTGGGGCCCCCGGCCCACCACTAGTGCTTAGTGATGCACGATCGCTCACCCAGGCCAGAGGGCGCAGTGGGAATGGCTGTCACAGCTGGGCCCCAGAGCTGTCCCCACAAGAGGCCTATATGAGCACCTCTTAACCTTTTTGGGGTCACCCTTTGAGTATTTGATGCTAGCTATTAATCTTTTGTTCAGAAAAATTAAAATATTTATACAGCATTTTGTATAGTGTTTTAAGGGAGCCATGAACCCCAGATTGAGACATCTTCTTTAACTCTGGGGGGCTCTAAGGCCCCTCTCTCACCTCTGGAGTTCTGCAGTATAAATGCTGAAGACCATGCAAAGGATCTTTTTTCTTCGTTATGTGGAATCTTTTAAAGATGTTGGATTCTTAAAACTGGAATACCAGTTATTGGATTTCTGGCTGTAGGGTATTATAACTGTCAGGTTCCAGGTTTATATGGACTTAGGTGGCAGAAATATAGATGGTAATCTTCCTCAGTGTCCATTCAGCACATGGTAGGCTTAAAATACTTTTCTTTACATTTATTTTTATATATTTTTTAAGAGATAGGGTCTTGCTCAGTTGCCCAGGTTGGAGTGCAGTGGCATGATCATAGCTCACTGCAGCCTTGAACTCCTGGGTTCAAGTGATCCTCCACTTCAGCCTCCTGAGTAGCTGGGATTACAGGAGCCACTCCACCTGGCTCTTTTTTTTTTTTCTGTGAATGATTATATAAATGAAAGAATAAGCCAGTGTTAAAACGCTTACCTTCTTTTTTTTCCCGTCGTTTCCTTCTAACTTGTTAGGTTATCTCAAGGTTACCAGCTCTCCCTCTGAATTTCTGTTTGCCAGTGGCTCATGTTTGTTTTGTTGACAGCCTTTGAGTTTAAGCTTCTCTTACTTCCTATTTCCTTACTCTGCTTGAGGTCAGGATCCCAAGCATTGGTTACAATAGTTATAGGATGTAAAGTGTTTGTGATTTTTTTTTTTTTTTTTTGTGAGACGGAGTCTCGCTCTGTCGCTCAGGCTGGAGCGCAGTGGCGCGATCTTGGCTCACTGCAAGCTCCGCCTCCCAGGTTCACGCCATTCTCCTGCCTCAGCCTCCTGAGTAGCTGGGACTACAGGCGCCCGCCACCACGCCCAGCTAATTTTTTGTATTTTTAGTAGAGACGGGGTTTCACCTTGTTAGTCAGGATGGTCTTGATCTCCTGACCTCATGATCCACCCACCTCGGCCTCCCAAAGTGCTGGGATTACAGGTGTGAGCCACCGTGCCCGGCCCCAGTGTTGGTGATTTTTAAAAAACCTTTTAAAACCTAATTTTAGGGTGGCTCACACCTATAATCCCAGCACTTTGGGAGACTGAGGCAGGCGGATCACGAGTGAGGAGTTCGAGACCAGCCTGAACAACATGGTGAAACCTCATCCCTACTAAGAATACAAATATTAGCTGGGTGTGGTGGCGTGGGCCTGTAATCCCAGCTACTTGGGAGGCTGAGGCAGGAGAATTGCTTGAACCTGGGAGGCAGAGGTTGCAGTGAGCTGAGATCGCACCACTGCATTCCAGCCTGTGTGACAGAGCAAGACTCCGTCTCGAAAAATAAATAAATAAACCTAATTTTAATCAAAGGGCAATATCAAAAGAATTTATCATATGGATTCTTTGAGAGGAAGCATGCTGCAGTAATGAGCTGGCTGTTTCCAGGTCCTTTATTAACCGTATTGGCCTAGAGGTTTCTGTGGTGATGATACGTGTGGCTGTGGCATGGGAGGGCTGGCTCATCTGTGTGGGGTCTGGTAAAGGCTTGGAAGAGATGCAGGATCAGGCACAGTGAAGTTATTGGGGCTGTGATGTGTTTCAGTCAGGTCACTTGGACAAACTGCACTCTGAGATTGCACGCAACCCACTGTTGGGTTAATGTGTGCAGTTGGTTCCATTTGTAAAAGGTAAATTTAGATACTCGCTGTTGTGTACACAAGGTAAAAGTTACTGTATTATGGGGTGAGCACAGGTACCTCCCTCCACCCTTGAGGCCTTAGGGTTGCCAGGGACCGCCAGGCTCCAGAGCTCCTTTGGAAAACCATGACGCAGAGCAGGGGATTATAGGTAGGGTGAGGCAGGCTTACCTGGGAGCGTGCCCGGGGCGAACACCAGCCTCCATCTCTGAAAAGGCCGCCCCCCACCCCCGGTAGGGTCAGACCCACACACCTGTCCAGGAATCAGTGATTGAAAGCTGGGGTTCCCAAGCTCTAGCCCCACAAGCCAGTGGACTGTGGCTGCACCACGGTCAGCCCCAGTCTGTGTGTCACCCCCCTCTTCCCTAGCTCTGAGGGTGAATGTGCAGACACGGTGAAAGCAGCTGTTCTCTTCTCTGCTCAGTGTGCCTCAAAAATTGAAATCAAACGAAGTTGTTTCTCAACATATTTATGTGAAGTGAGTCTTTTTTGCTAATGACTAAGATTAAAAAGAAAGTAAATCTTGGGGATTTAATTGTATTTTAGATCATAGAAAAGTTGATAAATTTGTGATGAGAGAAAATTGTACACATATTGTAAAATAGGACATTGTGATTTTTTTCTGCTTTCAAAGTATTTAAATATATCCCTTAAACAACATATTTAATATGAAGTTGCCTCTCATCCTCCCTTAGGAAAGACTTTTATTCTGAGCTTTTCTCTTTCCTTGATTTTAGTCTTTCATGAAATGATATTAAAGATAGACTTAATAACATTTTTTTAAAAACCTGATACAGGCTCCCCAGTTTTATTATTTTATTTCAGTCATCCATGAAATCCAAAGGTTTGGTCCTTGACCTGGAAGACAAGTGTAGACTGAATCAAAGAATGATAAGGTTTAAACTTCCTTCTGGTGGGGTGCAGTGGCTCATGCCTGTAGTACTAGCACTTTGGGAGGCCAAGGTCAGAGGACTGCTTGAGCCCAGGAGTTTGAGACCAGCCTGGGCAACATGGTGAATCCCCATCTCTACAAAAAAATTAAAAAATTAGCTGGGCATGCTGGTGCACGTTTATGCTCCCAGCTACTTGGAAGGCTGAAGTGGGAGGCTTGCTTGAGTCCTGGAGGTCAAGCTGTGATGCTGCCACTGCAGTCTAGCCTGGGTGACAGAGCAAGACCTTATCTCAAAAAAAAAAAAAAAAAAAAATGTAGATTAAAAAGAACCCTTGCAGACTGTTGGTGAGAATGTAAATTGATGCAGCCGCTATGAAAAACCCCACTGCACTGCAGCCTGGGCAACAGAGTGAGACCCTGTCTCAAAACAAAAAAATAAATAGGCTGGGCACGGTGGTTCACACCTATAATCCCTGCACTTTGGGAGGCCGAGGCGGGTGGATCATCTGAGGTCAGGAGTTCGAGACCAGCCTGGCCAACATGGTGAAACCCCATCTCTACTAAAAATACAAAAAATTAGCTGGCCATGGTAGTGCATGCCTGCAATCCCAGCTACTCAGGAGGCTGAGGCAGGAGAATCGCTTGAACCTGGGAGGTGGAGGTTATAGTGAGCTGAGATCGCGCCACTGCACTCCAGCCTGGGGAACAAGAGCAAAACTCTGTCTCAAAAAATAAAAAATAAAAAATAAATAAATAAACTTGCTCTGTCACTGGCCCTAGCAGCTTTGGCAAATCTCACCACTTAGGGCCTCGAACTCCTCACCTGTGAATGAGGGACCTGACCATGGTCATCCCTGAAGTCCCAGCATTTAACTCGTAACAAAAAGCAAACCAGGGCTGGGCGCAGAGGCTCACGCCTGTAATCCCAGCACTTTCAGAGGCCGAGGTGGGTGGATAGCTTGAGATCAGGAGTTCGAGACCAGCTTGGCCAATATGGTGAAACCCCGTCTCTACTAAAAATACGAAAACAAATTAGCTGGGCCATGGTGGCGCATGCCTGTAGTCCCAGCTACTTGGAAGGTTGAGACAGGAGAATCGCTTGAACCTGGGAAGTAGAGGTTGCAGTGAGCTGAGATTGCACCATTGCACTCCAGCCTGGGCATCTCAGTGAGACTCCATCTCAAAAAGAAAAAAAAGCAAACCAGCACGGTAAGGCTGGGTTTTTATAGGTTGGGTCTTTGGAGTGTGCTGTTGGCCTTGGCCACATTAGCTGTCTCCTGCCATGCCCTGGCTTTGTGAGATGCCTAAACCTGTTTTCAGATGATGATTTTGAGTGAGATATAAGTGTAGCTACTTGGGAAAGATTCAGTAGCATCCCGGAACTATAGTGATAGAAACCCCGTCGTTGTCCCTTCTGTGGAGCAGCATGTTAGAGCTTCTCTGGGTTGGCCTAGGCCCGGAGATGAGGCCGGCAGCTCGAGGGTCTAGTGTTTTTAGCTGTCTTCCCAGCCTTGCTCCAGAGCTGCCATGTAATCTGCTGCCCTGCAGTGCCCAGCACAGAGCAGTGTCTGTTGAATGCGTGAGTCAAGCAAAACATCAAACAGAGTCCTTGACATGGGAAAAACTTGCTCCCGGCCACCACCAGCTGGACATTGACATCCAGCTGCTTTCCCACTGGGCGGTGGCTTGTGAAGATGGGGACAGAATATCATAAATCATATCCTTTGTGGACAGCAGGGATGATCCTGGCCTTCTTGACACAGACTAAACAGACTAAGTAGCCAGAAAAAAAAAAAAAAAAAAGAAAGAAAAAAGGGGTTTAAAGGCACTTAGCTGTCAAAATTATCAGGAGGGTTTGTTAAAACTATTTTTTTAAAAAAGTGGTTAAGTTATGCAGTAGGATATAATATTCTATAATAACTTGTTACCAAACTTTTAGCCTTAATCCAGTTGCTATTTTCCTCTTGTCTATTGGATAGACATATGGAATGTTCTTTTTTTCCCTAAATTTAGTCATGTGCATTTTTTTTCCTATTTATATTGTGGGTTTTTTTTTTGTTTTTTGTTTTGAGATGGAGTCTTGCTCTGTAGCCCAGACTGGAGTGAAGTGGTGCAATCTCTGCTCACTGCAAACTCCGCCTCCCGGGTTCAAGCGATTCTCCTGTCTCAGCCTTCCAACTATCTGGGATTACAGGCATGCACCAGTATGTCTGGGTAATTTTTCATATTTTTAGTAGAGATGGGGTTTCACCATGTTGGCCAGTCTGGTCTCGAACTCCTGACCTCAAGTGATCCACCCACCTTGGCCTCCCAAAGTGCTGGAATTATAGGCGTGAGCCACTGTGCCCTGCCTATATGGTGGATTTTATGTAGATGTTCTAGTGGCTTTTGGGAAGGTCTTTATGATTTCACACATCTGTCTACAGTCATGTCTGCAGAGCAGACTCTCCCCACTCCCTCTGCAGAGAGCTGTAAAACATGCTCTTTCATCTCACAGGTATTAGCTTCCTACGTGAGTAAAATCAGGTTTAAGTGAATAAAAATTGAACATGTCTTCCCGTGTACCAGGGAAGTATTTTTGGTGCCTCCAAAGACCGAGCACAGTTCACGCCTCTGCTGGCCTTCACACCACTGCAGCTACACAGTGCAGAAGCCTGCTCCCTGCTGCCCACAAGCATGAGGCAGGTGGGAAGGGGGATGCTCGTGCCACCTTGCAGGGGGGCAGGCAGGCTCATGGGCAGAGGTGTACACAAGGTGGGTGATGAGGAAGACAGCTCTAGAGTATGAATGATCAGCTGCTGAAAAACATCCAGTGCTCAGTGTGGGTACTTAGAGTTATTATCATAAAAAATGTGAGGCAGAGTTAGTCAGGTGTGGTGCATGCCTGTGGTCCCAGCTACTCAGGAGGCTGAGGCAGGAGGATTGCTTGAGCCCAGCGGTTTGTGGCTTCAGTGAGCCATGATCGTGCCACTGCACTCCAGCCTGGCTGATAGAGCGAGACCATGTCTCCAAGAAAAAAAAAAAAAAAAAAAAAAAGATTTCTAAAAGTACTTGCTAGGTTACACTAAATGAAACCTAAAAACAAATACATAAATAATAAAGGTTACACAGAGCAGAAGCTTTGTTAACAAATTAACTTATATTAATAGTTGCTGCTGGGAAAACAAGCTGCTTGGTGACTTCGCTAAAGGGTGTC